>NW_001849480.1:173417-175401 GCF_000209065.1 Trypanosoma cruzi
GCGCAATGAGCAAGGGGAACAAAAATGGATACTGGAAGCAGTTGAAGGAACGCATGGATGAAGTGGGACCGATTCTTCGCGTCATCTTCGACGGGAATAAGTTTACTGACCGGAAAACCGATATCGACCAAGTCATAAATGATGTTGACAGTTCCAATGCTAAGCATTACGTTGGCGTGATGAGTGACAAATTATGGAATGCTGCGAATCCGTCTCACAAACTTGTGCAAATTGTCCGAGTGAGAAAGGATTTACCGACTGAAATATATCTCAATTCTCCAGCCTCCCGTGTGATTGCGAGCAAAATTTATATTCATCTATCGACGAAAATGCATTTTATGGAAATTTTTAAGCTACTCATGCATCCCGACGTCATTTTGTTATCTATCGTTTTGGAGATGTCAGGCACGGTCACGTTTATGTGTAGAGGTGCTGTGAATATAATAATAGGAAAACTCAAGGAGCTGAAACCACCAGAAGGACGCGCTCTCCAGCTAGCGGCGCTGCAAAGGAACCCTGAAGGGCACCCTACTGAGGCCGTTGGATTACCGACAAAGCAAGGCCTTCCTCTGGAGAAGAATTTCGCAAGGTACAAGGTGATGTACAAACCAGCGTACCCAACCTTTCCGCTGGTGGACGCATTTTTCTTCATGGAGTCACCGCGGAGGACACTGGTTGGGCTGCAAATGACTACGGCACATGATCACCACACCAAAACCAGCACTGTGAAGCAGTTCACTGAGTACCTATCGTGGTTCTTTACGAATTGGGAGGAATTTGCTCAAGGTTTGTCGTGGGATATTATTTATGTACAACACGCAGACAGCAAGCCGATGGAAAACTGGCAGAGATGTGATTACGTCAATCCCAGAAGCCGTGAGGAAAAAAAAATTGTGGCGTTCTGGGATAAAAAGGTACGCCAGTACCAGTTCATTTTGACGCCCGAAGACATCGAAAAACTAAATGCAATTAAGGAGTCAACTACAGATAAGAAACAAGAAGCAGCAGTGGGAAATCATCAGGAGGAATTAGGGAGGTAAGAGGGCAATTTGGTTTCTGGTAAAAAGCATATTTAATTTTTTTTCATATTGATGGATAATTATATTTGGATGCGGTGCAGGTGCGTCATCTCTTTTGGTAGTAAGGCACACAGATGCCAAAAAATTACAACGCGATATTCCTTCACAACGACGGAAAAAGAAATTAGGGATGCAAGAGGCATTTTAATTAATGGTAATAAAATATTGAAGGATTTTTTTGTGAATCTTTCTGTTCGTATGCAAGACGTAATAAGAGAATTGCTTTGTTATGAGAGAATTACTGTCTTTAGCTGTATCGTAGTGTTAATACATTTTCCTTTTTATTCTATTTTGTTATAGGACCGATCGTTGAGAGAAGCATCTTTAAGGGATGGACGACGGATAAGTTCTATTGAGGAAACAATGCTCCCTTTGACCGCATGGAGTGAGGCGCCGCGTCATGGATGGATGAGGAATCGCTTCTGCGTGTGGCTCTTTGGGTGATTGCTTGCTCGCTCCGTGTGCGTTGTGTGCCGGCAGCGGGCTGTGGCCGTATGCCGTTGTCCGTGGGATTGAGCTGGAGGCGGTGGCGCGGTGTGTCGCTTCTCGTCCATGTTGGGTGACTGTTGGCGGTGTGTGCGTTTGTTGTGTGGAGGCCGTCTCGCAATTTACGCACGCAGTGAGCCACAACTGCTGTGAAAGGCCGCGTCTTTTCAGTATGAACTCATTTTGCCGTTGTGCATTATATTTCAGTATGCTTTTCATTATGCGCATGAGTGCATTGCGTGTTTTACCGGAGCGTTGGGCGCGACCATCTGCCGTGGCCACAATTTGTATGGTCGAACGCGCGGGTTAGGGTTAGGGTTAGGGTTAGGGTTAGGGTTAGGGTTAGGGTCGCTGCAACACTAAATGCGCACCCAACATTCCACAGCTGTCTTCCACGCTAATACTTCTGTGATAATTTA
>NW_001849481.1:0-1655 GCF_000209065.1 Trypanosoma cruzi
ACGGCGTCCAGCGTTGCGCCGGGCTCTCCGCAAGCCCCGCAACACACTGAGAGCAATGTGCGGCACGCTGCGGCAGCACCATGACCATCATCCCGACGCCCATTCCCGCGCGGCTCGTCGCATTGCAGAAACCGCACCGTCAGCAGGTTGCTGCTGTCAATAAAACGGAGCCAAAGTACCGCCGGCGTGTCGCGGGACTTGCGGCAGGCGCAGGAAACCCTCTCACCGCCAGCAGCTCGCGCCAAACACCACACGGACGATCACGTCATGATGCTGCCTCCGCCAAGCTGACGTTATAGCCGTCATCCGGCGACAGAAGCTTGCCCTGGTACACATGCCCTTGCCGTGTCTCGGCCTCGACTCGGAGAGACGGAGAAGGTCGCAATGACAATGAAGACAAAGCCTGGTAAGACAAATCGATTCGTTGGTCCTGGACAGGCTGATTATCCCTCGGATCCAGCACAGGCGTAAAAACCCCGCTTGTGGCGACACAAAGCCAGTCTCTCCTAGCGGCCCTCAACAAGGACCCGTTCCGCCAGACCGACTGGACGGAGGACCGGATCTGGCAGCGTCTCTTGACACTGATGCGTGCCGGCCGGTCCGTGCACCGGCAGTTTTGTTGCGGACATTGTGCAGTGCATGTTGACGAGCCTGCGGCTCAGCATGCGACGCAGACCATGGCAAGCGGACAACACACGGAACATGGAATGGCGCCCATATGGCACACGGACCCGCTGACATGCCTTACTACCCAGCCCAGCAACAAGTGGCGTCGTACCATTCGCCAAGAGACTCACCGCTACTCGCCCTGTGGTGCCAGGAAGCGGTCTCTGCCACCGCAGGATCAGTCAACTTCCACAGGCACGCCAGTTGACCCGCAGGAAACCTTTCGCCATCTGCTTCTAGAATGCCCAGGCACCTCCGCTGCGCGCCAACGGCTGGGCATTGAGGAAGATCTACGCAGCGAAAAGTTCCCTCAATGGCAGTTGCTTCATAGCAGGAAACTCCTGTCGCCGCCCAACCGCCTCCTCGGCACCCAGATGGCATTGTATAGCTAGACGTGCTGGTAAGAGTGGGAAAACAAACAAAAACAAATAAGGATTAGTGCAGAAAATGACAAAAAGTGACCGAAGCAACACAAATAAGATAATAAAGAAATAGCAAAGGAGCAACGCAAAGCTCATAGATGAACACTTACATGTATATTTACAGGCCGTCCTTTTCCTTTTTTTTTATGTCAATTTTTTCTTTTTACTTAAGTTTCTTTTCCTGCCGTCTTCGCTCGATTTATTTTCTGTACTCGTGCAATATATATGAAAAAATCCAAAACACACTACCCAACTAGCATTCACAGATACACACCTCCTTTTGGGTACGCAAGAGAATGTGTGGGGATTAATGCAACCCGCCCGCCCCAACTCCTGCGGCGGAGAAAGTATTCGATTTGCAATTCATGAACTTCTCTGTGCCACTAGCATTCCTATTCATGACATGGCATGCGCCAAAACGTTGTTGAGGGTGCAGAACTTCCTTCTGCTCTGGTTGAAAACGTCTTATAACCTCCGCCACGGTGGCGTGTGCTGAGCAGTTGCCGCTATGCCTCTGATACGGTCGCGGCGGAAGCGACGGTGATAATGACAAACGCAAACGATTTT
>NW_001849481.1:1755-3408 GCF_000209065.1 Trypanosoma cruzi
GGCAACCATCGAGGCCCCACAGCAGCCAGACACCTCCTCGAGGTGCGCCACACAAAGTGAGTCACTGGCGACCCTGTCGCTGAATGCCTCGTCGTGATAGCAGGCCCTCGTGCCACTGTGAAGCAGTTGGCCCTTATGTCACAAGGGAAAACGCGTCACCGTACAGCGTGCAAACCGTCAAATTGAAGAAACACAAAGGAAAAAAAAAAAGGGGAAAAACAAAACAGAGAAATGCCCTCACCGCATTCCAACGCGGTCTCCACTTAAACAAAGGGTCAGTGACAAAAACACGCTGAAAAACAAATTCAAATTACTCATCACCGTCTGTCCGCAGATTTGTTCAAAAAGTTCGAGAACAAAAAACAAAAACATTACTGGAAATCATTTCCTTGTTATGAGAGCGCACACACACATTTACCCAAACGGTTCACAGCACAATTATGAATTTATCTACATTTGTCAGGAGACTCTCTCACTACATCAGAAAAAAACTGCCATAACGAACACGTGCAGCAGCAAAGCACCCGCACACAAAAGAAGCCCTCCGCCCGAAAAGGCCGAAAATGCAGCGCCATCGTGCAAAATCAAAACCGTACCATTGGCACCGTGGCCAGCGGGAGTCGAGGGCGTACTGTGGGCACCGTTGTCAGCGGGAGCTGAGGGCGTACTGTGGGCACCGTTGTCACCGGGAGTTGAGGGCGTACTGTGGGCACCGTTGTCACCGGGAGTCAAGGGCGTACTGTGGGCACCGTTGTCACCGGGAGCTGAGGGCGTACTGTGGGCACCGTTGTCACCGGGAGTCAAGGGCGTACTGTGGGCACCGTTGTCACCGGGAGCTGAGGGCGTACTGTGGGCACCGTTGTCAGCGGGAGTTGAGGGTGTACTGTGGGCACTGCTGTCACCGGGAGTTGAGGGCGTACTGTGGGCACCGTTGTCAGCGGGAGTCGAGGGCGTACTGTGGGCACTGCTGTCAGCGGGAGTTGAGGGCGTACTGTGGGCACTGCTGTCAGCGGGAGTTGAGGGCGTACTGTGGGCACTGCTGTCAGCGGGAGTTGAGGGCGTACTGTGGGCACTGCTGTCAGCGGGAGCTGAGGGCGTACTGTGGGCACCGTTGTCAGCGGGAGTTGAGGGCGTACTGTGGGCACTGCTGTCAGCGGGAGTCGAGGGCGTACTGTGGGCACTGCTGTCAGCGGGAGTTGAGGGCGTACTGTGGGCACTGCTGTCAGCGGGAGTCGAGGGCGTACTGTGGGCACTGCTGTCAGCGGGAGCTGAGGGCGTACTGTGGGCACTGCTGTCAGCGGGAGTCGAGGGCGTACTGTGGGCACTGCTGTCAGCGGGAGTTGAGGGCGTACTGTGGGCACTGCTGTCGCTGCTGCTGCCCATGTGTGCTTCCGTGCCAATCAGGTCCTGGCTCAAGAACAAGGTCCTGATCTCCTCGGCATTCAGCTGACGGTTGTAAAGAAGAACATTATTCACCGTCACGTGGCTTATGGTTGGCATATCACTCCTTTTATACCCGCCAACGTAGAAGTGGGAGATGTCAGGCGTCCTCTCGTCTGGCACAACGGTCTGCCCTGAACCCTCCAGAGGTTCTCCATCAATGTACACGGAGCCAATTTTATTCGCCATCGTAAGAACCACGTGGTACCTCTT
>NW_001849481.1:3508-44082 GCF_000209065.1 Trypanosoma cruzi
ATTGTCTTCACCTCATTGATGCCGCCACCAGCTGCATACGGTGCATACACCTTACAAAAAAAAGATGCTATCATCGCAGCAAATGTGGAGATGAGAACGTAAAAACAAAAATCGGCAAACGGCGCCACGCGATCCCCACGGCCAAGAAAAAACTCACCCCATGTGTAGTATCCGGTGCATTCTTCCTGCTCCACACAGCAGAGGTTACGCCCAAGCCAGAAGAAATTGGCGCAGATGCCCAACCGGAATGCCGACACCCAATGCGAGCAGGCATCACAAAAAACGCCGAGTATACCCAAGACAAGGCCTGTAACAAAGGCGGCAAGAAAACCCTCATTTTGTGTGAGTGCGTTTCGTGTATGAGCTGTAATGGAACTTCCATGGGATCTGTGGTACATTGCCGTGCGTCGCTCGTTTGCCTCGTGCTGTGAACTCACCCAGTCGATTGTTGCCCAATCGGACTCTGTCGGCGCATTAACTATGCCGGTGAACTCGCCCGGCTGCCGCTGCCGCTGCTGCTGCTGCTGCATGCTGTTATCTCTTGATTTCCATGCCATGCATCCAATTGCAAAAGGTAAGGTGAATGATAAAACAGAAGGAAGGGAGAGAGAGAGAAAGAGAGAAAAAATCTCAAATACAGAAAATAAGGAAAGCGACTGCCAACGAAACAACAGAAAAGAGGGTGGGGAATATAAACAAGGGAGTGCACACATAAAAACTTTCATCGGCCTCATTTCCGCTTGTCTCTTGCCTCCTCTTCTCTCTTTACCATCTCAGTGTCCATCACGCTCCTTCTCCCCCTTGATGCGCTTTACTCGTTCCGCAATCTTCTGCTCCATCGCCCTTCGGCGCTCCTCCTCCGCTGCGCGTCTCTCCGCCTCGCGCTGCGCCCTGTCAAACGCGTCGCCCACCGCCCCCTGCTTCACGCGAAACGCCGCGGCAAACTTCTCAGCCGTCTTTTGGGCCGCCTCCTTCTCCACGCGCCTCGCCTCCCCCACCTCGTCCATGTAGTTCCGCATAAGCGAATCACGCAGCGTCTGGCACTCACGATCCACAACGTCGACTGCCACCCCGCTTGCTGTGCGCTCCTCGCGGTACAGGAAGACCCTCAGCTTGATGCTGCGCAGGGCCTCATGCCGCTGCAGCCGCGCGGCCAGCTCCCTGTTCTCCTTCGCTGAGCGCAGTGCCTCGAGTGGATTGACTGCTGCTGTTGGCACGTCATCTGTGTACTCCACTGGTGTGAACTTTGACAGCTGAGATATGGCCGCCTTGCTGCGCTGCACATAACCACTGAGGCCCGTCCCCTTCACACTAACAGACTCAATACCGTTGTACATGGCAAACCCACACACCTGCACAAAGTGAAACAAACACAAGAAAGAGGAATAAAAGGCTACAATTAAAAGAGAAAAAAAATTTTCCATCCGCAAAAGAGGGATAATAATAAAAAAAGGCATTAAAATAGATATATAAAAAAAAAAAAAAACAGTGAGTACCGCCCTCACCGGCTGAAACGGCTGCAACAGCCGCAGGAAGAAAAAGAAGAAGGGGCAATTAAAGAAACACACGAACGAGCGTCTACTGCACCCGTCAACGCCATTTACACCGTCCCCCCTCATGAGAGAACAGGTGCCTTTTTCAGTACCTCCCCGTCCAATAAAAGGCTCTCGCCGTAGTGTTTCTCCAACCTTGAAAGAAACGCCGCACAACGTCGCAGCAATTCCTCCCGCGCTCGCAAGAATCGGACCTCATGCTCGCTACGGCGTTCAAGTACGTATCGGGTGGAGATCTCATCCATTTCCCACCGCTCCGACACTTTCATTCTGACACGCATGACGCTCGTGTGCAGCTGCATGAAGAGCGGCTCCCCCTCATACAAATGATCCTGGAACTTGCGTGTGGAATTTTCGTGAAATATCGATGGGTCACGCGGGCTCCAAATCTTCCAGTGTCGCCGAGCATCCGTTGCATCGACCCCATATTCCCAATGGGATGGCATACTTGGAACCAGCATCGGGTTATAACCCACCACATTCTCCTCTTCACAAGAAGAAGACGCAACAACATAATTCTCCTGATCATCTTTTACGCTCGCTGCATCCATGTTGATCCCCGGGGCATCCCTCACCTGCCCTCTGAGCCCGGCGGAGGGCCGTTGTGTCTTATCCGTCATCCTACAATCATAGCCGCAGTCAATACTGATGTAGCCGTCGTACGTGTCTCGTTGTCTCCGGGCGCTTTCAAGCGACGACACGGACTGACCGCTGATGTCTATGCCGATCTCCTGCATGACTTTGACGGCGAGCGGATGGACCGTCGCCTCGTGGTGAACGCCACCGCTTTTGATGAACACCGTGTTTGCCGTTAGATGACGCAGGATCCCCTCCGCCATTTGCGTCCGCGCCCGGTTTGTCACCCCGGCGATCAGAATGCCGCGGCTGCAGCTGGCCATCTTCCCCCCACACCTAAAACAGGGAAGCAAAACACCAGTAATATAATATCGGCTATAAAACACTAAGCCCGAACAAACAAACAAACAAATGAAAAAAAAAAAAAAAAAAAAAGGAAATCACACATACATGCCAACTCAAAAAAAGCCAGAATGAAGCAACCCCGCCGTATGCATGTGCCTAAAACCCTCTTATATTTGTTATTGTTTTTGTTCCTTGGCGCACACACACACAGACACACACACACGCACACAGGTATACCATTACTTTCCCCACACAAAAATAAAACCCACCAATAATGATAGTAGCAACAAAAACAACAAGAACGGAGAGGAAATAGGCATCCTGTAAAATGTGTGCATCCATTACACGATACAACTAGAAGCACAATAACTTACGGGTTTGGGAAAGAAGAAAAACAACAACAACAACAACAACAACAACAAAGTTTAACCACCATCGAGTAATTTCTTTAGAACGGAAACGACCCACCCACCTTTTGTTTAAAAAGAAAAACACTACCGATCACGCAGTACGATGTCAACCTCAATGTACGCTGGCTTAACCGATTTGAGCTTCACGAATCTTTCGAGCTCTGGGTCCTCCTTCAGCTGCCTCAAGACGACGGGGTAGATGGTGGAATGCCCACAACGGCTGTGTCGCCCACTGCCAATTACAATGGTTAGCCGCCGGATGCCTTTCTGCACACACAACTGCACGCGACGCCGTAACACCTCCACCGCTTCGTCCACATGAAAACCGTGCAGGTCAAGCGTTGATGCGGGGTTCTTCGCAAGCCGCTCCCGCTCAAGAGCAATCATAGCGATGCGGTTCAGATGGACGTACTCCGCACCAAGCTGCTTGCCATGGCGGCTCAGCGTCTTTGCCGTCTTGCCATCTCCACGCTTGTAGGCCTGCGTTGCCTGACTCATAACCCGAATACGACAAGAGTTGACGATGTACGCCTGTTCACGCACGCGTCGCCAGTCACCCAACTTGCGCAGTTCGTCATCCACCTCTTCGTAGAACTTCTGGATTTCGTCCCGTGTCGCACTGGGCCGCAAGAAATAGGACGGTGGCTCCTCCGAGGTTGTCTTTTTAGATGCCGCGGCGAGTGCAAAAGTGGCAACCGTCTCTGTTTCCAGATTCAACATCTCTTTCATCATCGCATTGAGTGCGGAGATGGTTTCTTCCGCGTCCCCGCCGGCCGCGCCAAAAGTGCTGCGCACGACCTCCTTCGGTACCGCAGGAAACATTTTGCACACTTTCTGTAGCCGAAATTCGTCCGATTGTTTGAGGCTACCGTTCCAGCAATTTCCGAGGGCCTGTCGCGTGATGTTTTCTGTTGAGCAAAGGAGTATTCCGTATGCCTCTGCGTAGTCCCCATTGCACTTACCCAAGACTGCCGCGATCGAGGGTACATCCAGGGCTGGAAACAATGAACACAGCGTGAGAAGAGATTCGTCTGCTGACTGCGTCTTCGTCTGCTCCAGCGATGCCTCCTCCTCGGTGCGCTCCTTCCAAAGGTACGCAACAACGTCCTCGACGGTCTCAAAGCCGTCCAATTTACTCAGCGTATCGGCCACCAAATCGACATCCCCGTTGGCAGAGCGAAGAGCATGCAGCAAAAGACGTGGCTCCGTGGCAGGGAACGCCTCAATAAGAGCCACGAGAGCATTCAACTCCATGTCGTCCAATCTCCCATCGTCGTTGTCTTGAGGCGTCCGCTGCCCATCACCACTGCAACAATCCACATCCGATCCTAAATCGGGCAAAAAACTCGACAAATGCACTGCCTGTTGCCGCTCCCACGGTGCCTGCATCCATGACTCCTGCTCTCCCTCTTCCTGTTTTTGTTGTTGATGCTGCTGCCGTATTTGCAACGTTTCGCCATATTTTTTTTGCATTTCCTCTAGTTTCATGTTGTTGTCACCCAGAGCTATTTCATCGGACAAAACTTTTCCAAACACCTGAGGTTTGGCGCGCCGCAAGAATTCCGCATTGTTTTCGTGACGGTACGGACAAGTGGACCCGCGATTGCACCGACCATTCAAAAATAAGACGCAAACGTCCTCGTCTCGATCCGCATGATTACAATTTTTCCCATATTTGCATGAGCCAAACTGAAATATGCAGGGATGCTTCCCCTTGTGCGATGGGGAAACGGCGGTGGCAGCGGCCTTTGATGCGGATGACAACGCTGAAGGCCCATTTGGTCCTTGCACCAGTGTTGATGGTGTTGTGTTTTGCTCTGAAGGTTGTCTTCGCACCGCCTCTAAAAATGGTCGCGGCGCCTGCACCACAGACGCGCACGGTGTCGATTGCATCTGCCATCCCAATGGATAGGGATCCGTGTGTGTGGGTTCGGATCCCTGGATAAGGTTGAAGCGGCTTGGCGGTGGTGGCTCTCCCACCAGCCCCGTGACATCTGCATTTGGCTCTGCGTCACGTTCCACGGGTCTTCCAATAAGCAGATGATGTCCGTTCACTTTATCCAGCTTAATGATAACACCCGTCTGGAGCGTAATCCTCTCTTCACGCACCTCGGGGCGACGAGCCGCACGTATATCAACGCCATCCACATGGTGCCGTCTCTTGCAGGAGTCGGCAAAGGCACAATTCCCCATGAAGTGGTTGATACATACGTCGCCAGGGAGGTCTCGCAGGAGACAAAACTCTCCGTAGCGACATTTCTTATACTGTACTATGCAAGGGTGTTTCTTCTCCTTTGGAGGGGCGATGGCCATCTCCATCTCACTATCATCGGGGGCTGGTTTCTCGTCAGGTGGCCGTGCCACATTCGACTGCAGCCGCTGCCGTTGTTTTTGTTGTTCTTGTTGTTTTTTTAGTATTCGAAGCGCGACATCAAAGTTGTTGCCGGCATCCTTCAGTGCCTGAGTTGATTTTGTTTTACTGAAGCCGCAGGACTGCAGTCTTCCTATGTTTTCTTGCAGTTGTCTCATTCTGCAGTGGAAGAGAGAACTAAAAGAAAAAGAAAGAGAAAGAGAGGGAGAAAAGCATAAGAATCGGTCGTTATGACTGTAACGTGTGGCCGTACACTCCCTTACATACATATATACATATATGCCCCATTCGCTGCTGTTTTTTCTTTAAAAAGAAGCGGGATGGTTTTGGTGAGGACGCCGCCAAAGACACAAAAGGAGGGCTCGCCTCACTTGCGTCCTCTCTCTCTCTCTCTCTCTCTCTGTTCTTTTTTTATGTCTTCCAGCGACAACCCACTCCTCCTTGTACATCATCGTCTGCACCCACAGTTCCCCAAAACGGAATAAAGAGAGAAAGAGAGGAATAAAGGACAGGAATTATCCCCCTCCCTCCCTCCCTCTCTCTCCCTCTCTCTTCCTCTCTCTTCTTTTCTCGTATCAGTTGTCCGTGAGATCAATGACACCGCAGTCGCTGATGGTAATCACCTTGCAGGGGCTTTGGTTGTGTTTTACATCTACATCGTGGATGGCCTCCACGACATTCATGCCGTCTATCACTCGGCCAAACGCAACGTAGCGTCCATTCATCCACGACATGGCCTTCATTGTAATATAAAAGGACGACGCATTCGTGTCCTCGTTGTCGTTGCACATCCCAATGACGCCAGGCGCGTCGTGTGGAATGGCGTAAGATTCGTTTGGAAAATATCGACCATAGCACGAGTAACCCCCGTTTCCGTTGTGGTCTCTAGAGATGTCGCCTCCCATCACCCACGCCCCGCGCAATATACGGAAAAATGTGGATCCCCTGTACGTCAACTCAAGCGGCTGCGCCTCGCTTTCGCCGTCTGGGACGACAGAAACGCTGCCAAGATCGCCATGGCACAAATGCCAAAAGTTGTTGCATGTCTTCGGTACTACCTGAGAGTAAAGCTCAAAGGTGATGCGGCCACAGGGAACATTGTCGATGGACACCGACATCCAGCAGTATCTGTTTCCCCGTTCCTGCAGGAACTTCTTCCATGACGCGTACGCCATCTTTTCATAGGAGTGTGCATCATCGGCGGGAACAGGGAGGAGACGAAAGCGGGTCTGTTCCTGCAGCATCTGCAAGAAAGCCTCACCGGACATGGCCACGCCACCATCCCGAAGCACAAAGACATCCATTTTTGTGTCGGCTACGCTTTTCTCATCAAACATCTTCTTTCGGCGGCTGTAGAAGTCGCGCGGGACTTCGCGAAAGATCTCCACGTAAAACTCGTCCCTGTACTCCTTCTGAAGATATTCGGCAGCCTCGCTGCATTTTTGGAACACCGGGTGGTTGATGAGGCCGCAGACGGTGAAGCTGTGACGCGTGGATGACATGCTGCGGCCCGGCAGGGAACAACGCCGAGTGGTGTGACTGAATTATTGGCTAATTGAGTGAAGCTCAGACCTCCTCCTTCCTTCCTTCCTTTACTTTTGCTCTGCAACGTCGCCTTCTTCGCTCCGGCAACAACAAAAAACAAAAGAAGAATTCATACGACCCCGCCAACACTACGCCTTCAGCATCAACGAAGACGCCGCACACACACACAAGTTTATGTACGCATGAGCGAGTCAGACTGCATAATATATATATATCTAAATACAAATATATATACCAATGATACGCGTACGCTTAAAGACTCAAAAAAAAAAAAAAAAAAATTGCGCAGCCAACGCAGGCATGCGCTGCAGCATCAATCGGAACAACAGTCTGTTACAACGGAAAAATCACCGTTAACAACATCCACACACAATAGTAACGATAGCAAGGGCAACAGTCTTTGTGCGTGCATACAACTAAACAGCGTGCACAGACCACGTGGATAGGCACGGTACTGCACGGAATGTGCGTGAGCACGAGTCCTGGATTATCACTGACGCAGCCATCTCTTCACGGCGGTGTAACGCTCGGTACCATCCTCCCCATCGAAAAGTACGGCTGCACCTGATCCAATCAGCGGCCATAATCCGCCAAAAGAGAGCAACAAGCAGACGCACATCGTGCCAGCAATACGGTTCCGGCAAAGCGCTGACTCAATGTCCTCCCGCAGCGATGTGAGTGGCAGCGGCGGCGGCGGCATGGAGAAGGCGCCACCCACGTTTTTCACGATGTTGCCTATAAAATCCATGCCCGTCGAACTCGCTCTCGAGGGAGGCTCCGTGTAAATATCAGACAGGCACAAGGAGTTCACGTACATGTCCGTGATCGCGAATCCACCCGCGAAGCCAAACAACGCCCGACGCGCCCCTAACATGTTGATTTTGATGTTGTTCTGTTTTTATTTGGGTTTCTCGTCTACGCAACGTATGTGTACGTTTGCACCATTCACCTTCACAGTACGTGAGTTAAATAATAATAATAATAATAAAGCGGGGAAAACACATGTAGAAGCTCCAAGGGCACAGAAACACACTTACACGCGTGTACATCCGTGCACGCACGCCCTCACAGAAAGATGAGGAAAAATGGGATACATCAAGGTGGCGTTCTCATGTGAACTGTCATCTCGCGGAGAGATAATGGGTCACAGGACCAAGCAGCAGCCCGCCCCATGCCCCAGTCCTCCCCCCAACCGCCAACAGCAACAGAAAAAAAAAAAAAAAAAAAAAAAAAAAGGAAGATCACGTGGTTAAGAAAAACAAATTGACGGGGAACCCACCCTCAACACAAGACCATACATGTGGATAAATAAGTCTATACGTGACTGTTAATTAGAATTGGGAAAACACAGAAAAATCAAACAAGTACATCGTATTTCTATCGCAAGAGTCTTCGCAATGAAGTCATCTCAGCTTCCGGGAGAGACGGGGTAAAGCAACAACTCCTTTACGGTGACATTGGCCGCGATTCGAAGTTCAACCCACAGGGTTGGTTTTTTCTCGTGCTCCCCCATGTACAAATGGACGGAAGCACCGTCTTCGGTGACCACATTCGCCAACAGGACGAAGTTTATCCACTTTTCCTCCTCCTCCTTGTCCAACTTCATCTCAACCACTCGTACCGTTGGCTGTTTCGTCAAATGGACAGAAAATTGCTCGGCAGACAACCTATGTGGCTGTCCAACCAGCAATGCACTTTTGGTCTTTTCACGCTCGCCAGAAGAAAGAAAGCCCACACCGCCCAGCGTGCAGCCCAGCGGATGATCCGGCGAAGTATTCAAAACAGATATGGACGTTATATGTGACCAATTTGTTCTTGCAGGAATAGCATAACGAAAAACATACCACCCACCCACAGACGCAACGACACCTGTCCCATCGGGAACATTCTCCTCGTCGAATACAATCTGAGAGGTGGAATCCCCAAAACTGCCTTCAACAAGCAGGTGCGGCAAAAAAAAATTACCTTCATTGGAGCCACGCCACCACGCCGCGTCAATAAACGCCAGCACACCATTAATGTTACTGCATCCAGCAAGACTTATTTTCGAACGCATGAGGGTCACGGCACTTGCGGAAGGCAAATTAAATCTCATGCTTCGATCACCCATCCACACCGGGTCTGTTATCCACTCCACGGGCAACACGGAGCGTAGTTTGTCATCATCGCTTTTCAGTGGTAACACGCACCAGGAGTCTTTCTCACTCGAGCTGAGGGAGAACTGATAACAGGGAATAAAGTGCGTCCGGGAGAGTTGACACCACTCCACGACATGCGTACTCCCATCCACAACGCGTTTACCATTTAAGTAAAACTGCTTCCCCACACCTGAGCGGAAACAGCTCCAGAGAGGCAGCGTGTCATACTCAATACACTTCCTTTCAAATATTTCCTGCAGCCCAAACCACATTTTGGCATCGGCGCGAAGAAAAGTCTCCCGGTTACCATTTCCCTCCTCCTCCAACGTCCATCCAGGGGCAAAGAGTGCAACGGAAAGCTTCGCATTTTCCGCACATTCCGCGGCCTTGCCACTGTCATACCCACCACCTCCATACATGTTACTGCGACCAAATACGTCCACTCCGACATACACTGCTCGAGCACGATCACCCGCAAGTGCCGCCGAGACGGGCAGTTGCCCTGGGCTCCATCCGTAATTTGTGAATAGACCACTAGCCACATCAAAAAATGGCTTGTTCTCTGGCGTGAGACTGTTCTGGTATTTCAGTTTTCCTTTTATGGTGACAGCATCGTACCAGAAGACCGTCCTTTCAAAGGAGGATAGGGGACGGTTCTTGTTGAGTGCATGCAGCAGCTTAGCCAAAAATGGCACCAACCGGCTTGCAAGTATCGGGTCCAGGCGATTCTCAACGTTAATCAAATAACCGTCAAAATTATACGCGTTGCAAACCTCAACCAGCTGATAAATGACTTTATCCATTTCTTCCACGTTGTCAAGCATCATGCAAATGTCTGACGCGTCCCACTCCGTGAGGAAGGTGCCGAGCATGGGAACACCCTCACGGTGCGCGGCGTTGATCCACTCCTTCGGCGGGATGGAAACACGATGGTGCGAAAAGTAGACAAAGTAATCCACAAGATTCCAGTAGCTCACCGTGTAACTGTTGTCTACCACCGGGTTCAGAGAGGAAGAGGCGTCACAAAGTGCAAAACGGGCGTAATCACTGGGATTGTACCCACCGCGCATATCATGGCAGATCAAAAGTCGAGTGGCTTTCAAGGGATTGCCAACAACACGCCGATGACAAGCCACAGCGGGCGTGATGATACCCGGTTTAGTAGCTGACCATTCCCCCAGCTCCTTAAGGGATGACAGCGGCTGTCCGGCATCATGCTGAATAATTTGCAATGCAGTATCGCCTGGGTCCTGTTCCGTAACCCCTTCCGGGGGATCGATCTCCTGAACGTCATGCGACACCTCATGACAGGTGGGGTTTTTGTCCACAGAAACAGATACGGGTGCCTCTCCATCCACCGCGTCCATCAGCTCGTTCAAATAGGCAATCATGATACTTAATATTTCCTCGCTGCCATCTACATCACTAAGATACCATTGCTGCCCTGTGCCGGAAGGATGCTGACGCAGACGAAATCCAGAAAGACGAAAAATCTCAACCACGCCAAATTTCTCCAGTGGAAGCAATTTTGTTTTGTAACTTTGACTGGTTGTGAGAAGTCCTCGGTACTTAGGCTCAGTCGGTTGCTCCAATATATTCAACAGGGATGTGCGAAGAAGTGCAATAGCCCCACGCGTGATATCGAAGCCTTCCTGAGTGCCCGAGGACAAAAACTCATTACTCTGCAGCATCGCCAAAGCAAGCATAAGGTCCTCCTCTTCGGCTTCTGTAAGTTGCGTCCTTGTCGAATGCAGACCAACTTCTTCGGCCGCGGGAGGGGCACCCCCTTGTAGGGTTGATGGCGGGGCCGAATTCCCAGCTGCAGTTACGCTCTCCAGCAGGGGACGCAACATACGACCAAGAGGCGTCCCCAACACTTTGGGGATCATATTGCGTATTTCATCTGGAATATCTCGGTTTACCAAAAATCTCGCCGCCTCCTGCGTGAAATGATTGCAGTTGCGGTAAAGAAGGCTGTAATCATTTGGACCAAATCCAATGCCACGTTGCTGCTGCGTCCACATACAAAATTCCGCCTCCGTTTTGGTTGTTTCTCCCAGAACCTCAACGCGCCTTGGCTGACCAAAACGTGTTTTCCCCGGGGACTCGTAGACAATGCCCGTGCCGCCGTCAAAGTAAAACTCCTTCTGATAGACGACGATGGCGGTGTGCCAGATCGCATCCAACTGCTCCCCAATCAACATCTTGCTCATATTTTCAGCCATTCCGCCCGACAAGTCATAACAGTACAGTTGGACGAGTGATTGGCGCATACCGATCCCTTTTCTGCGGAGTAGTGGACTTCAGCTTCACCCAAAAAAGTATCCTTTTCTCTTGTTTTTTTCTTTTTCCCTTTTTTGAAAATGTTGTTGCCTTTTTCCGTGTTTGGTTTCCCTAATAGTTTTCCTGCCAACAGAGAAATAAAAGACGTGACATGAATGCCCTCCACCCAAAGATGGTTATGAAGGTGCCAGAAGAATCACGGACATCACTCGATAAATGGCCAGTACTTCAGAGCAACAAACAACACCGCAGCTGTCGCGGCACGACTCTATGGGATGGTGTATGGAGGGAAGGAAGTGGATGCGAACACAAATAAAATGGATAAAACGTGACAAGAGGCTTTCCATCACGTGAAAAGCCCATCAACCTTACAGGGAAAATCACGGGGAAAAAAAGAAAGAAACATAAATAAACAAATAAAGAAAGAAAGAAAGAAAGAAAGAAAGAGAGAGAGAGAGAGGCAACAATAATCCATACTGTGAAACGGGAGAAAGCACCAGGACTCACACCAATTGTGTGAGACCGTCGCTGCTGTTGTGTCATGGTGAAATCCTGCTGGGAACAATAGCGGGAGACATTGACCGCCGTACATGTAAGTGCCATTTGTTTCCTACTTTTGCCCTGGAGCCCTGTCCCAAAAAACAAAAACAAAAACAAAAAGCAAGGCGAAACAAGAGAGAGAGAAGAGTGGATCCATTTCAAAAATGCGGTGGTGAAAAAAAAAAAAAAAAAGAAAGAATAAATAAATTAAGAAAAAAAAAAAAAATAAAAATAAAGCAAAAGCCTCCCCTCACCTTCTCTTCTGAGGCTCTAACGGAGATGGACATGAAGTAATCGTGATAACAGAAGCATAATTTCAATAATTAGAAAAAGAAGGGGCGGAAAAAAAAAAAAAAAGACATCTAAAGCGCATTGCGGTACAAATAATGATTGAAGAATGTACAAAAAAAAAAAAAAAAAGAGTGTTAATCATGTAATAAAAAGCTGCAACAGGAAGGGATCAAAGAAAAGTCTTTTAAAGGTGTTCATCAACACACAGCCACGAAGATCAATTCCCTATCTATTTCCCTTCCCCCACAAGGAGAGAAGTGTACATGTGTGTGTCTCTCTCTTTTCGAATCACTCTGCCGATGGCATGCCGGAGACTAAGGTTTACGGGCGTGAGACAAATGAGTCCAACATCACACCTCACTGTTATCCAGGGGAGACGCTGTCACTGTCGTGGTATCCTCAGAGGTCAGCAACAACTGCACGGTGGTGGATTGGCTCTCTGTTTTCTCTTCTTCCAACTGGAGGAGGATCTCTGACACCTCCTCCTGGCTTAGCAGCTCGTGACGGCATTCATTTGAAGTGGACGGGGACAGACTTGAGGGTCGCCTGCGTTTCGCGCCACAGCGACGCGAGGTGGAGATGGTGAGAGATGTATCGGAGCCCCTCTCCGTCTCTACGACTGCCTCGACGTGAACACAACTGTTGTCGCTTACGTCGCAGACAAACGGCAGCGATGTCAGCGCAGCGCGCTCCTCCGGACACACGGCGTTGGGGTGCAGGGACTCCAACTGCGCCGCCGTCTCACTTTGGTCCAGAGTGCCCACGTCAAACATGCTTCGTAGCTGCAGACGTGTAAAGTAGCGGTAGAACTCTGCGCTGTCACGCCCCGTCTGTTCCCTCACTGAGGTACCTTGTTTTGCCGCCATGACCTTAAAAACCTGGTTGCGGTACACTTTTTCCTCCACAGTGCCGCACGTGATAAGACGGTACACAACAACGTCGCGTGTCTGGCCGATGCGGTGGACGCGGTCAATTGCCTGTGCGTCTGATGATGGGTTCCAGCTTGGGTCCATTATGATGACTGCTGAGGCGGCTTCGACGGTAAGGCCAACGCCACCAACCTGCGTCGTGAGGAGACAGACTAATAGGCGCTCACTCTGGTTGAACCCTTGGACGGTCTTCAGACGCTCCTCTGCCGGCACGTCGCCATCCAGGCGTGCAAAGTCAATCCACCAACACCTTAGCGCAACGGCCAAGAGATCTAACAGACGTTTTGACCGTGAGAAAACAAGGGTCTTGCGCTGCTCTCCAATGCATTTCACAACCAACGCGATAGCCAAAGAAATCTTCGAGCTGTTGAGGGCATCACCGAAATTGCGGTTTGCCTCTGGAATTGCCAGTGGATTCTGCATCGCCTCTCGATATGCCTCATCGCTAAGGCTGAGCCACGGGTGATCACACGTCCGCATCAGCGATGTGAGAAGAACAAGCGGCTGAGACGTGTCTGCACTACGAAGTGTCACGTCCACGCGTTCGGTTTTGAGGAGAGAGAAGTACTGCTGCTCTTGTGTATTGTTCAAACGCAGCCAAATAATAAGGTCCCTCTTTCCGACACGTAACATCTGCAATTGACGCTTGTCGCGACGAAGCATGAAGGGGCGTATGGCAGCCTGGATGAGTGCCAACTGCCTTCCCGCGTCGCCTCGCTCCTTCTCAAGCGCATCGCGCTCATTTCCGCGCAGTAAAACCGCATTAATAGAGCGAAAATCCGCCCGTGTGGTCCCAAGGATGGAGCCGTCAATAAAATGAAAAATACTCCACAGGTCCTCAAAGTTGTTCATTAAAGGGGTCCCGGTAATGGCAATGCGGTGTCGAGCTGAAAGGGCCATTGCACTCTGAAAAACATGCGTGGACGCATCCTTAATCAAGTGTGCCTCGTCCATGATAACATAGTCGACCATTCGCACCCCCATAGCACTACTGTCCTGCCGCAACACACCGTATGTTGTGAGAAACAGACAGGGGGTGCCATGCTTCAGCCTTTGCCAGCGCTGAAGCCGTTTGTTCTTAGCATCATTGTGAATCACTTCCACAACCGGTGGACCCAGGCGTCCCCATTGCTGGAGCGCTAACCCCCATATGGGCAATAAGGTGGGCGGCACGACAATGATGGTACTTGTGACAAGCTGGCTCATGTAAAGCGCGCCAACAAAAGAGGCAATTTGCACCGTTTTACCAAGCCCCATTTCGTCTGCGAGAAGACAACCACGGCCCTTCCGGTGCCTCTCATACAGCCATTGAACACCTTCCCTCTGGTAGTCGAAGAGCTTCAACTCGATCTCTGGAGAAATGGGCAACGTCTCCGGAAGGGGTATGGCGGCAGAAGAGGCTGTTTTCTTGCGGCTGCTGTCGATTCGGATTGTGTTTATCGAATCATTCTCGCGCAGCTTGGCAGAGGGAGTCGGTGTGATGGTAGTGTAATGACTGATAGAAAAGAGCTCTTCCAGTTCCTCGTCGTTCATTGTTTTGCTGTTCCGTCTGAATGTGTGTATGATAGAAAAAGCAAGCAAGCAAGCAAACAAACAAAAGAAAGCATGGCTACATTCAATCCCCACCCCGTCCATTCCCTTCTTTACCAAAGAGACGATAATTTTCATGAAGCAGATCAAAAATGTGGCCCAACACATTAAGGAATATATACACAACGTTACACCTCCCCTGTATGCATGCATACGCACGAGGGATATATTATTGGATATCTAACGCAAGGCGCACTCCTGGCCATTCTTTTTTTTTTTTTTCTTTTTCATTTTTAATTCTCCTTTTCGTTCTTTTCTAATCTTCATTAGGATACATGTATACACACACTCACAAAGACACTTTCTCATCGGTATGGTTGATAGGGAGAAGACCATTATCGCGCACGACACTGTCTCGCAGGCGCAGCACGGAGCTCTGCAGGCGCTGGATGCCGTATAGACCGTTCAACTCCACTGTCGATTCGGTCACCATGAAATTGGAGCCAGGTGAGAGAAATATTCCGTTGCCACCGTTTCGCAGCACACTGGATCGCTCCAACGTCCCTTCTGCACCCTCGTATCCAACAATGCCATCCGTTGTGTTCTCTTCCAGCACAGTCTCCCTTGCATACATGGAGGACTTACTCGCCACCCGAACCCCTGCTTCACAGAGCGTCACTTTACACTGCGTCATAACTGCCTTTGCGCCATGGCGCAAAAATACGCCCGCAAATGTGCAGGAGGAAATTAATGAGAGATGCAGACGGATATCTGTGTGCAGACCCACAGCCTCCACTGCACAGCTTCCCTGGTAGAAGTGACAGCCGTGAAATTCTACATGCGCGCCATCTGCCACGGCAACCAGCGGGCAATTTGGCGCGGATACATCCACATGCATCTTCCCCAATGTGTCGTTTTCCACCAACACCACACCACTGAGCCGCAACCGCGTCTTTCTGCCTGCTGCCCGGATGATAGGCTCCAGATTACTCAGTGGCCTAATAATAACCGGCGCACCAGGGAAGACAGCAACCAGCTCCACATCGCCGCTGTTCAGGAAGCACAGATTTTCATGGTACACGCCCGGTTCCAGAGTGACGGAGTCTGTATCTGCAAGCCCGCCTTTTGTCAGAAGTGCACCAATAACTGCAGCCCTCTTATGCTTGTCCGGCTTCAATTTGTGCACCATACCAATCGAGCGATGCTGGTTCAATTGTTTATCCATTTTTAATGCTGCCGGCGCCACCGCTGCCCGCACTTCATCGTTAGGCCTCACAGAGCTGCATTCTGTCGCTGGCATCTGCGCCCGCAAAAAATGCGAGTTGTTTGTGGGGTTCATATCTTTGAAAGATACATCACGGAGTCTTTCACCATCCATGTCTGTTTGCGTTCCCGTAGACACCGTCTCTACCCTCACCGCATGAACAGCCGCGTCACACCTTCCAGGAGATGTGCTTTCTGTTTGCGTTGCCACACTTTCCCCTGCAGTGCTTTTTAAGGGGACCGCAGCCCCCGCCGTTGTGTTTTGTGTTGCGGTTGCCGTCCTATTCAAAATTGTCCCACTCAAATCCTGAAATCGCTGGGCGCACGTGGTGAAGTGTTGCATGAACCTCATCGCATGGACGAGAAGATCCCCCTCCACGATAGCCCTCCCGTTCAGCTGATCCAATAGCCGGCGCAAATCAACGGACTCCATGTCTCGCAGCAGATCCTGCATCTCAGCGTAAACGGTATTCGACTCTGTTTCAGACATACCCGGTTCAATGTTTACGTTCCTCGCCCTGGATGCCGCCTCAACACCGTCTGTAACATCCGACTCCTCATACTTCACCCGCAACGCAGCAAACATCGTCTCCTCTCTACCAGCAAATGCTTCCAGGAGTGAGTCCACCTCGCATAACTTTGCGGGGTTGTGCTTCTGATAGAATGCAACTAGTCTCTCTCGGAAGCCCATACGACACGCCACGAGAACGCAGAATGCATGTACAGGAAAACCTCTCTCTCTATCAGTGGCATTTAATGGAGGCGCGGGCAGCAATGAGCATTTCCATGCGGCAAAACATAGTGAAAAAGGAAACAGACGAAAAATGTACAGACGAGAGAACAGAAGGGAACGTGCAGGCAACTCACTCCGCAGCGGCACAAAATCACGTCTCGGAAACCCACAGCCCCAAGAAATACACAACGTGGAAAGAAAATAAAACAAACAAACAAACAAACAACAAAAAATCGTCACTGTGGACTTTCTCTTTGGCAGACTTTTTTTAAACCCTTTTTTCTTTTTCTTCTTTTTCACACGCACTCACTGTCTTTCTTCTAATTGCCTTCTCTATGTATCGCATGACATTTACGCTCGCTTAAATGGGCACAAACAGCTGCTTCGCCGCACTGAATTTGCGTTCAGACTCGTCAATCTCTTTGAGTTCACTTTCAATCCTGTTCCGTCTCGCCTTGATCGACTGTGTATCGTATCGGATGGGAATTTTGTGCAGCTCGTATTCCAGCTCTTTACGCCTGCTGGCAAGTTTTGCGAGGGTTTCCTTCCGTTCCTCCTCTGTGACGGGGCGGTGGCCTGGTGGATACTTGGCGATCTCCTTCTGCCGCTCCATTTCGCGCAGCACCGCCACCTTCTCCGCTGCCAGCTCCGCCTTGCGCTGGATAATATACTTCGGCACCACACCGCGAGGAACATTCACTGCGGAGACCGGTGCCTGTTCCTTTTTTGGCTGAACCGGAACGCGAGGGAGAAGCTGCTCCGGCTGCGGCTTGGGTGGCTGCTTTGTGCCGCCCCGGCGCCGCAACGCATCGCTCTCCATGAAGCTGAATTCTTGCGCCCGGCCCTTTTCGCACTCCCGGATAAACACTTTGATCTCCACGTCATCGCCCCCGCCCCTCAGCTGGCCGTATCCGTGCGAAGAAACATGATTGTACCGCGCCTTCTGGCGCTGAATGAGTTCCTGCGCCCGTCTTTCTTCCACCTCGGCCTCCCGCGCCCTCTCGCGATTCAGCTGCTGCTGTTCCCGTATCTGCAGGTAATTCTGCCGAGCTGCATTGCACGACATGCACGCTCCCGGCACAAATATGTGAGTCTCGCAGTTCTCTCTCGCTCTTTCTCTGTGTGTTTGAGTGCCAGGCCTCTCTTAAACACACAAGGGATCTATTGCTCTTGTGCTGCCTCTCCCTTCTCTCCAATTCCTCTCGGGAAGTACACACATCCACACAAATGGAACAGGAACGTCCGTGTTGAAAAAGAAAAACCAAATAAAAAAAAAAAAAAAAAAAAAAAAAAAAAGAGGATGCGTCACTTCCAGTCGCTTCAACGGGAAGGCAAAAAAAAACAAACAAACAAACAAACAAAGAACAAAAAGAAAAAAAAAAAAAAGCAACAAGGCAATCGACAGAGGAAAATGGTCACAACAGAGTCGATTCCCTCTTCCTGTGAAACCGCATTTACCATATTCCTTTTTTTCTCCTCCTTCCCCTGGAAAAGAGAATGAATAACATATTCTCACACCTCTTCCTTGCACCCTTCCAATTGTATGGCCTCAGCGCCACAGCCCACGCAGCTTTTTTCTTCGCAACATATAAGCACACATACACCCACACCACATACACGCCACCCATTCTTCTCTCCGCTCTTTATGTATTGCTAATGATTTCCCGAATTTTTCGCTTCAATGTGTCCAAATTCGCCCCAATGACGTACCCAATCAACTTGCCATTTTTCACAAGCATAAAAGTGGGAAGTTGAAGAACTTTACACTTTGATACAATCTCCGAGTTATTGTCAGCATCTACCTTTGCGAACCGCACTGTCGGAAATTCAAATGTAATCTTCTCCATGGCCCGTTCGATGGTCTTACAAGGGCCACACCACACAGCTGTAAACCATGCAACTGTAAGCAGGTCCTCATTTACAATTTCCCTGAATTGCTCTACGCTGTAGACATCCACCACTGGCATTTCCTCCTTGATCTCCACCGTGTTCTTCCCTCTCCCACCCTCTCCGGCGTGGTCTAGAGGGCCTCAAATAGAAAATCAGAATACGCAAATTGAAAGGAAGCTGCGTGAGTCGTTATCCACTTTCACCGCCCTCCTTCCCTTTTTCGTTCCTTTCCCTTTAAACCCTGAAGTGACCACAAAAAATAGAAAAAAAAAAAAAAAAAAAGAAATAGAATATACATATATATGAATAATCTTCCGGGCAGCTGGCCGGATCCTGAAATAATCTATGGAAACCAAACAAGTTAAGAAAAAAGGTTCGTTAGTTAATTGCTTCAATGTTTTCTTTTCATTCAATATATATAGAATTCTGTGGACCACTAGCATGGTCCTTTGTCCTTACTTAGGATTTAAATATAATTACTTACGAAGTGGCAGACTTTGGGGTCCTCCAGCCACAAGACCCCGCCGCGTGGTGGGAATCAAGGGGCTGGGTGGGTGGCAAAATAAAAACCAAATATTATCTGGCCTCCATCGGTTCCCTGCCCTTACAAAGTCTCGTTCTTCCCAAAAGATTCATACGGTAGAAAGTATCATAAAGAATGCCTTCATTTATCAGGATATACATACATTAATTAAGTTAGCCAGCTCTCCCGCGATCATTCTCTTCACAAGCTCCTAATATATACAATGAAGAAGAAGCAAAAAGAGGGAAAAAAAAAAAAAGAAAAAAAGAGCAAAATGAGGCAAAGATCGGACAAGTTTGTACCATCCGACCATGCATTTTATACTTGCGTCAGGGCTGAAGCGCAGAATTTATCCAACGAGTTAAGGAGACTTCTTTTCCGCACCTTCGCCTTCTTGTTGGTGCGCTGACGGGGATGTTGGTGGAGTTGATGTAGAAAGGAAGTCTTCTAGTGAGTATCCACCCGGAAGATAGCGTTCATTGGGATCAATTTCTCGAATAAGGACGGAGTGGTCGTCCGAGGAGCGACCTCTCTTCCTACTCCCTTTTGAAAGCACCCGGAACGACCAACGCTTGTAGAAGTGGGCGACACTCTTGTTCAACGGAGAAAGTGAAACGGAGTTGCCACCCTGTCTCCTCATCCACTCCATTGCCAAAAAGAGTAAAAACGACCCCAATCCTCGCCCCTGATATTCCTTTGTGCACGCAATAATTGGGATCCATCCCATGCTGTCCATCGACAGAATCGCTACAATACGACCGTCCTTTTCATTAACCACCTCAATACGAAATTCGGCCGCAAAAATATGGTGTATCAAGTCACATCCGCCAAAGTTGTACCCACATGCCTCCAACACACAGAAAATCCACTGCTTCTTGCTTTCTTGCCTGGCATGGCGTAAAGTCAAAGCTCCACTAGTGACGCAAGAAGGCACAGATGGCACAGGGTGCAACACAACCCTCTTTTGCAAGGCTTTATTTTTAAAAACAATGGGACATGAAGTAGCACGAAATCCATGCCGCTTAAACAACTTTGTGCAATCACCCGTGAACATTGCCTCTATAATATCCACACAGTTCACCCGAGAAAAAGCTTCCACATGTTGAAGTAATGAACGTCCCACATTTTTTCCGCGAAAGCGGCTAAGAACGTAAACCCAACTAATAGCAACAACCCGTTGTTGCGCAAGAAAACTTGTATTGACGACCACAAAGCCTATGAACCCACGTTCTGAATATTTGTCCTCTTTCAATGCAATAAAAATAACGGAAGATGATGGATCACTGGCCACCTCCAAGAGACCCGGAATGGAATGTGCGCCACTAGACAGAAGTAGCTCTCGGACCTTACTTCGTTCATTACTATATACACTACGCTCTAATACATGCCTTATCGTTAGTTCTTCTCCCGTGGCTAAATGATATAGATGAGGTGGGACGCTAACAAAGGAACTCATGTATTTGCTTCCAAAGATGCATTGATTTTTTTAGGTTTTAAAGGTTGGTGACCCTTAGCAAATGCAAAAAAAAAAAAAAAAAAAAGGATATTAATAGTATACACCAATGTTAGCGAAACGAATAACAAATACGTGCGGAAATGAGTGAAACAACAACAACAACAAACAAGCAAACAAAAAAATTACGTTAAACTCAGCCTGGTATAAGCGGATCATCTACATCGCATGGCCACCCAAGTTTCTTAAACGTCTTTTCCATATGAATTGGGAGAGGAGCTGTAACACAGACAAATTCCCCCGTACTATTCTTGTATGGCAGCTGAATCTTTCGGTGATGCAAGTGCAACGGCAGTCCTTTATCCTCTGGATCCCAAAAGAGGGACATTGATGATGGGAACGCTGACTCTCCTCCGTACTTAGCGTCACCCAATAAAGGAGAACGTAATGCATGAGCCGCCATGATGCGTTCCTGATGACGACGTGTTGTTAGTGGGTAAAAGGAAATGAAGCTTCCAAACTCCAATGCACTTGCATTAACAACAAATTCCGCAATACCTACTTTGGAAGTTTTGGTTGGAGAAGGACGCGCAACGATGATATCACCCTTGGTTCCCCTCGTCATTTCAAAGTGCATGCGTATCCTTCCAAAGTTCACACTGGGCTTACCCACGCAAAATCCCCAATATACACTGTTTGGTACCACACGTTTCACAAACATACGGGCTAACATACGATGTGCGTTTTTGCTTCTTGCTAAAACAACACAACCACTGGTTTCCTTATCAAGGTTATGGCAAACAATAGGTTTCGTTGAATTTGTGTACTTCCAAGCAGAAAGCATAGCGGCTATATTCATTTCCTGTGGGTCACTCGTTGGCATCATGGGGACACCATGGGGTTTGTTTATGACAATGACATGTTCATTTTTGAAAAGCACCATATTATGTGCCATTTCCCTTACCTGCGAAGACAACTTAAAATGTGTTGGCTTTTTACTCTCCTGGAGAACACCAGTGGGAGGAGCAAGCTGCCTTTCGTAAAAAACCGGAGTTGGAACGACAAGTAGTTCATCAAACTCAAGCCTATCCGTTATTCGCGTGAATCTTTTCTTTCCATTTTTCCTGTATCGGTAGATATGACCTTGCTGAACCAAAGTTTTCATAGTTTCATAACTCCATTCAGGATGGTGCTGAGTAAGAAAAGTGTCGACACGCTGACCAAACCAATCTTGAGTTATCACATGATACTGTACCTCATCTGATTTTTCCGCCAGAGCCTGACGTGCTCTAAGGGAGAGAGGGCGGTATTGTCTTTGGGTATCTTCTGTTTTTTTGGGAGCATCCTTAGACCCCAAATCGGGTAGGTGTTGAATGGCGGCCGGCCTCCAAGCAAGACGTCGAACAATGACACGTAACATGTAGAGACCTATTATGCCGCAACATGAAGCAATACAACAGATGATATATATATAAAGAATATGAAAAGAAATAAGGCAGATGGTTATGAAATTCAAATAATTGTGCGCAGGACAGATTCATAAATTCCTTTGGAAGAAATTAATGTTAATAAACACACACACACACACACACACACACACGAAAGACAACAACCCAAAATCAACTTTTCACTCATCATCTAGATTTTCCCCTTCCCCTGTAAAAGGCTTTGCGCCCACTTCTGACATCATATCAGCGTACTTTGGAGCATAGTCTGACTTCCAGGTTCTAATCGAATCAGGAACACGAGACTTCAGTGCTTCCATCTTCTGACCTGTGCGGTGTTCATGAAGTTTGAGAAGCTCACCATGCAGATACAGCAAACGATATTTCTGATAATTATCTTCACAGTTAATTTCATGAGCGCAATCGTTTAGTGCATCACGGTGAGGAAGGCACTCCCTTATATTGTAGGGTTGAACCGAATTCACACAGCCTTCATACTTCTTGACAAATTCCCAGCACTTTCTTGTGGTTTCCTCTTTCATCCGCTGTAATATTCCGTCATGAATACGTTGTTGAAGATGCCTCTGAATGTGAGGCGGTGTACGCGCAAGCATGGCCTCCAACTCTTCATTCAACTCCTTATCTCTTTCATCATAACCCACAGAACTGGACTTGTCATAGTATGACATCTTCTGTTGTTTCCGTTTGCGTCCTTTTGCCGCAATAACGTCCACTCCTACCCACCCACCCACCCACACAAATAAAACAAAAACAAAAAAAAAAAAAAAAAAAACAAACAGCAAAAAAGCAGAAAATCATTTAAAGTGAAGAATGAAAGAAAGTGTCAATTTAATACTAAAAGTACTTGCATATTCATTTCGCTTACAGGTTACAAATGAAATAAAATAAAAAAAAAAGAAAAAAAAAAAAAACAACTAAATATTGCCAACAGTCACTCCCCAGTTTATTTGAAGGATAATTGATAATTACTATTCCTGTACCCTAAATAAATACACAATTAGTGCTCCTGGTATATATATATTTCTTTCTCCTTTTCGATATACATGACAGAATAGAATCTTACAACATGAGGCGCATGATTACATCAGGAATCACCTTGCCGTTTCAACTCCGCCTCTGCCTGCTTCTTGCGCACGCGCTCCGCATCAGCTTCCTTTCGCTGAGCAACGGACATTCCATCTGAGCGCCGTCCTTTTTGCTTTTCCTGTTGTTTTTTCATATTTTTTTCACGGGCAAGATCTCGTTGGTTCCCGCGTGTCATTTTTTTTTTTTTTTTTTTGCAATACGTTCTAATCTATTTGCTGTTGCAATTGGACCCTACAGAACATCTGGAGTTTAAAAATGAAACAACAACAACAAAAAAAAAAGCTTCTAGTTCCATTCTTCGTCTTTCTACAAAAACAGGGTCTGTGGCTCCAAAAAGCTTTTTTGGAGGTAAAGGTGGTAAAGGAGGATAGGGATTCAGCTCTAGCATTCTTTTAAAAACCAAATAAATCTCACTAAATCTACGGTAGGTAATACTCAGAATTTTATCTGTATCCGTGACACTCCTAATGCATATTTTGTACTCCATATGGCCATCCTGCCATCTCGGACCACAAACCACGATGTCCATGCTTTCGGGTGAAAAAATTTTCTCAATACGTCACCCTTTACTATATGCAAGGAGCAAAACAACTGGTTAAACAGACTCACATGAAAAACATGGCACCAACAGCAACAGAACAGATAAAACGGCAAAATAAATATAGGATCGTAGCGTATATCAACCAACAAATTTTCATTAAGAGCTCAACATATGAGTCTTATTAAAGCCTTTACGTCTTCCCTTTTTAAAATGTACCTTCTTTTAAGAAATGTTTTACAGTTTTGGCCAAGAGGCAAAAAACTTCATCAGTGATGGTGCGAGCCGCTTCCGCGAAACGGAAGGATCACTCAATTCATAACACATTAGTCTCCATCCCTTCAGTTCTGCTCTGTCTATAATGGTGAAACAAATACCCTCAGGTGAACTCTCTGCAAATTCTTTGAGCGCCTCAAGAAGGATCCCCCTTGCAATAAAAGCCAGCTGTCGGCAATAATTTTTATATCCCCTTTCTCCAGCAAAAGCCAGGAGGAAAGCATCCAGCTTTTTTGGCAGCAAAAAATCGAGACAGTTAGAAGCAAGATGCATCATTCCACTTGTGCCAAGAAACTCATCAAATCGACAAGCAATGCTACTGATTCCTATTTGCAAGTGTTTGTCTTCGTTTTTCCCAAATGAAAATTCAAAGTCCTTGTAGTCTCTGCGGAAATGTTGGGGGAAGGTAAGAGCAAGTATATCATTTTTCCATTTTGACAGCTCCAAAAAAATCTTTTTCGGATCAATTGAATCAGAAGCTTGTTTTATAAGCCACTGGGATAACATTATATCCTTTTCTGTAACTTTCTTTTGAGATGGATCAAAGTTTACGGTGTCAAGTACAATGGGCGCTAAGAGAAGCTCCGGACATGGAACCGTCAATTCCGCTTCTTGAAACAATTCCGCGACAAGAGTACAAGCTGAACCTGTTGATTCTATTCTTCGAAATTGAATAGAAGAATCCAAATATAGTTTCTCATCAAAATGATGATCTATAACACCGACGACACGTTCACAGAGGAATCTTTGTTCAGGAATAAGCTTGTTATGATCATACAAAACGACATTGGGTTGGGATGATTTTAGATCCAAAAAACCTGAAATACCTGGCTTTCCTTTAACTGAAAGCAAGTAATCCGTTGCTATACCATGCTTTGAAAATAATTTTATGACGTCATTGCGCAACGGAAGATCCTCCTTTTCAAAGTTTAGTGCGGGAATATAACTTCCACCTCCCAAATCGGCATGTTTTTCCAGGTATAGAGACAAATAAATTGAGCCAATGATGCTATCCAAATCGCCCCCGTCGTTGCCAAGGACAAGGGTAAACGGCATTCGGGCAGCAAGAATCCCAGCGCCGCCCCTCAAAAAGTCATTTATCACGGCAGCCATCCCTTCCTCTGTGACGCCTTTCCCTCTCCAGAAAACGAATCTGCCAAAAAAAAAACAAAAACAAAAAAAAAATAAATAAAAAAAATAAAAAACGAGGATCGTAAACAAAAGCACGACAGTTCCGCGCGGGTTGCTGGGCCAGCGGGGCGCCGGAAGAAGGCGAGAAAACCTGGGTTTTTGGGGTTGGGCGGTTTTGGCGTTGGCGGCGCGATTTTTGTTCTTTCGGGCTTTTTGGCGTGAGGCGGTGTTTTGGTTTTGTTGCCGACGACGGTGGCTTTGTAAATAGGAGCTTGTGAAGAGAATGATCGCGGGAGAGCTGGCTAACTTAATTTATGTATGTATATCCTGATAAATGAAGGCATTCTTTATGATACTTTCTACCGTATGAATCTTTTGGGAAGAACGCGACTTTGTAAGGGCAGGGAACCGATGGAGGCCAGATAATATTTGTTTTTATTTTGCCACCCACCCAGCCCCTTTTGATTCCCACCACGCGGCGGGGTCTTGTGGCTGGAGGACCCCAAAGTCTGGCACTTCGCAAGTAATTATATTCAGATTCTAACCGAGGACAAAGGACCATGCTAGTGGTCCACAGAATTCTATATATTGAATGAAAAGAAAACATTGAAGCAATTAACTAACGAACCTTTTTTCCTAACTTGTTTGGTTTCCATAGGCTGTTTCAGGATCCGGCCAGCGGCCCAGAATATTATTCTATATACGTATATTGTTTCCCCCCCCCCCCCCCGTATATACTTTAGAAGGAAACATTGGACTGTATTTCTTTGGTATTGGGAAATGCTTTTTTGTTAAATTTTTTAAGGAATAGATTTAGGTCCGCTTCTTTGCTAAAATAGTTTTTTTCCCTTTCTTATTGTATCTTAAATATGGGCAATTACATCGCTGTTACTGTGGGTGAGGATTCTGGATTTTTATTTTTATTTTTTAGAAAATAAAGAGAGAATAATAAGTTATTTCTTTTTTTTTTAGTGTGAAATGAGGTGAATATCTATTGTAAATTGAGGCGATGGGGTATTGGCCAAAAATTATTTAGCATATGTGCTTTCTTGATAAAAAATTTGAAAATTTTTTTGTTTTACTGTTTTTTTTTTTTTTTTTTTTTTTTTTGGATATAAGTGCTCTCTACATGTTTGTTGTATCCTTTTATTCCTTTTTTTGTTAATACCTACCACATAAGAAAATAGGATAAAATGTCCACGAGCAAGGAAAGCACAGTGGAGTTCTTGACTCAAGCTTGCTGTGGTACCATCATGGCTCTTTTTCGTATGGGAATTGTAGATCCTGATTCATACAAAGATCAACTCGTTGTGTTGATGTCTCGCTACCTTAACAACTGCTGGAATGCGCTTCTTCGAGGTGATGATCCTGTTGTAATTAGTACATACGCCGCCATTAACCATGACCGTCCTAACTGCGTGTTCAAAAAATTTTTTGATTTGGGAACGCATGCATTTCCGGAGCGGTGCCCTGAAGAGCTCCTGAAATATTCACCTGATGACCCACAACATCTTGAGGACGCACGAATAGAAGTTTCAGAGCTGTTGAAAGCTTTTTTTTCAGAAAATATACCTGATGATTTTTGGAATCATGAATGTGACGGCTTGTCACTGGAGGAGGAGCGGAGCATTTGGGCACAAAACGGCTGCGCTACAGAAGAATTTTTTGTTCTTTCTGGGACACGTTCTTTATTGAGCTAGTTTTCCTATCAAAAGTAAGATATTATTGCTATATTATTATTACCATATTATCATTATTATTATTTCTATTATTATATTATTACTATTATTATTATTATTATATTATTATTATTATTATATTATTATTATTATTATTATTATTATTATTATTAATATTATTATTATTATTACTATTATTATTATTATTATTATTATTATTATTATTATTATTATTATTATTATTATTATTATTATTATTATTATTATTAATTATTATTATTGCATTCATCGTTACTAGGAGGGAGTGAGGCAAGAAAAGGATTGTCACAGTCGAGAAGAAATATATTGACTAATGTTTTTTGTCGTGGTCCTTATGTTTTATTATTGTTATTTATATATGCACATATATATTTTTATGTGCAATTTTTTGAGCAGTTTATATTTTTTGGATTTATACGTTTAAGAATGAGACATAATTTCTATTTAATTTTCGCTATTTAATTGCCCTTAAAAAAAAAAAAAAAATGATTTAATTTAAGTGAGGGAAATAATAGTATGAACACATTTAATTATATTCGTTCGCCTACTGGTGTACATGAAGTAGATGGACCTCCAAATGACTGCGTCAGTACCGTACGCTTTTCGCCTTCTGGATGTCCTTATCTGCTACTTGGCGCGGCATCGTGGGACAAAACCTGTCGTGTATGGCAGGTGATTCATCAGCCAAATGCAATAAATATTCGATCCCAGCCAATGACGTTTGCTGTGAGCGATGCACCAATTTTGGATATGTCATTTTCAGCTGATGGTCGGGTTTTTTGGGGTGGATGTAGTAAGACGGCAACAATGTGGAATCTAACAACCAACCAGAAAATAATTGTTGGATCTCACGATCTTCCTGTAAGTTGTATAGCTCATGTCAGCTCTAATACTGGCACGGAAATGTTGGTTACTGGTAGTTGGGATGGAAGGTTGCGTTTTTGGGATTTGAGACAACCAATGCCTATAAAGGAGGAAATTCTGGGTGAGCCTGTGTTTGGTTTGGATGCGCAAAGAAGTTTTCCTATGGCTGCTTGTGTGACAGGTCGAAAAGTTCATATATTTAATCTTCAAACAATGATGAAGACAAATGAGCTTAAACCACCACCTTTGTTAAAGTTTAATTTGGGATGTGTTGCATGTTCTCCCCAAAAAGACGGTGTTGTAGTTGGAAGTTCGGAGGGAAGGCTTTCATTTATACCTCTTCAAGCCGAGGTAGGTTGTACGTTCAAGGCCCATGTCTTGGTGGAGGATAATGTCCTATACATGCATCAGACAAATTTTTGCGTCATCAGTCCCCGAGTCCCCCATATGATTTCGGGTGGTGGCGATGGCCGAATTGGTTGTTGGGACTACAAAAAACGATCTATTGTAGGATATGGGGAATCCGAAACAAGATTAGAAAACCGGAATAAGTCGATTTCTGCCGGAGACATTAGTGCTGATGGTAGTTTGCTTGCCTTTGCTAGGAGTTACGATTGGGCAATGGGTAAAACTGGTTGTATTCCCAACGAGCCACACAGTATTCATATCCGTTCTGCAGAATGGAAATCGGCTTTATCATGATAGAAAATATAGATGGACTTATTAAAAATAAAATTATATTTTTATTTATATAATCTTTGGTGATATGATTTTAGTTTCCTTATTCCTTTAATTTATCATGTTAAATGTATTATTTTCCCCGTTAATTTATCGCGCATTTTACTTATATATGTTTTTTTCTCTCTCTTTTTTTTTTTTTTTTTTTTTTTTTTTTTTAGAATCTACACAAAATGAATGATATTACAATTGATCTGGCCAATAAACAAATTAAGAAGAAGTACGTTTATGGTTATGATTTATACAGTGATTCTGTACGCAAGTACTATCCTGTAAATGATATCAGGACGGCAAAAAACGCTATACTGAATAATATACACGACTATTTGGATCATTTGGGCGAATTTGAGACGAATTATAACTATAAGAAGGAGAGGATAACATTATATTTATCTATTGTCGTGACTGTTTTGATTGACTCCGTTTTACTTATTGGAAAGGATTTTCTTAAGCCCTATCCTCGGACAACATACATGCTAATGGGTATTGCGGGCCTTTTTTGTTTGATTGCTTGCCTTCTCGAATCTTCACAAGCTTCAGATCGCGTAGTGTTCACGGCTGCAGGATCTTCTTTCCGTGGTAATGACACGCGCAGGAGGGATTATCTTCGTGCTTTGAGAGGGCGTAAAATTTGTGTTCGGGTTAATGAGGTTCCAAACTCGACAAGGGTAACTATTGAGGCTCAACTGGTGGGGCCTTCTCGTCCGTTTGCCGCTTCATCCGTTTACTATTCGGTTTTTAAAGAGGTTTCATACGGTAGGTATTTTAGCAAGGATGGCTTTTTTTATCCACCACCTATGGTGGAGGACGTTGACATGCTTCTTAGGTCACTAAATTCTAGCTTGCCGAAGAAAAGACAATGATCGTTATTTTCTTTGTCAGGATAAATGAACTGATGTAGAGAAGAATTTGTTGAGGAAAAATTTTTATTTTCTCGCCTCTAACCTAAAACCGAGATTAAAAATAAATAAATAAATATTGATAATAATAAAAATGAACGAGTCGTCCTTTCATCTTAATTACTTTTTCTATTTATTTATTTATTTACTTTTTTGTTTGAACTAGATCAAAAGGAAAGGTACTTATAAGTATATATTATTCAATGGTTTCCGTAAGCACTGTCCGTTACATTGGATACGTCGGTGCTGCAGCAAATTGGCTGATACCCATTGCTGGCATAATGAATTTTCCCACAAGGAAGCCCAGTGACATTGATCCCATGATGACGAGCATTCTTTTTGGGTACAGTGCCATTTTCCTTAGATGGGCTATCGCTATTTCACCAGCAAATTACCCCTTATTTTTGTGTCATGCCACGAATAGTACGGTGCAGGTTGCAACTCTTTTGCGCTATTTTACAGCTGGAAGAGAGATTTCTTTTCCCCAGACGCGGTAATTATTGCACACAATCAGACTTTTTTAGAGGGTTAGGGGGAAAAAAAAAGGACATATCGTTTCCTTTTTTTTTGTGTTAACTGCCATTTGGGCTTACTTTTACTGTTTCTGTTTTTGAGTGCCACCAGTAAATGAACGTGCATGGAAAAAAATGGTTTATTTCTGTTGTAGAGTTTTGGGGATTAATGAGCAATTATCTTTTATGTTTTTATTTTTATTTTATTTTCAGTACGCAAAGGTTTTTCTTTGCAAATAATATGGATGGTACTCAGCAATTACGAGCCCGACGTCGCTATCGGGCTTTGCTTCGACAGGCAGAGTCTTTGCAGAAACTTGGCCAAATTGACGAGACACTCAGTGTTGAACTTCAGAAACTTGAGCAAGAGTATCCAGATTTGAAAAAAGCATTAGGATCGGTTGAAGGTGGAATACGATTAAATACGGATTGTGCAATAAACAAAGACAAGACGGAGAAAAAGTTTTTTTCCGAGAAAACTGCAACTATTACAGCTTCTACCTGCCCAACAGAGGAAAAAAAGCAGGACCTTGATTCTCATTTAGCATCGCCAGCGGGGCATTTTACCGATGAGTTGAAACACACGGATTTTTCGAATGATCGAGAGAAACGGAAGCCCACTGCACGCTTTAGTGGAGGTGTCGCTTTTTTTTCCTGCGCAGTAAACATCTGGACCGAATCTCATTTACCCAGTTTCTTTAGCATATTTTCCTATATTACGATTACCTTATTGACCATTCTCGTCGCTTTTCTTCATCGCTATTTTGTGGATCCGTGCTCACTGGTGGGGAAATCCATCTCACCTCTGTTGCTTACTTACCTTGTTCATTTTCAGGGTCTTGCTCTCATTCATTTGAAGAGGCCAGAAAGAATATCGAGGGCAATGCTTTTGGTTTACCTGGTTTTTGATGTGTTGCCATCGATGTTGTTTGTATTTTTTGTATACATGCTGACAACAATTACACTGGAACTGTTTGAGCAAAGTTTTTCCTACTAGATGGGAAAGACGATTGGGAGGGTGACCGTCGAATGTGAGGGCGGCCGGAAGAGTAAAATTTCAAATACCATTAAATAGAAGGGCCAAAGATGGCATTTTTTTTTTTTGATTGATTGAGTGTGTGTTAAATTTGTATGTGTGATGGATTACCAATGGTTCTGCACTTGTGACGCCATTTAGATCGCCAACAGAAGCTTTTAGCCGTTCCTGGCCAATATATATTTATATTTCGTTTTTATACTTATTTTTCAATGAGGCAGTGAAAAGAAGAGAAACAAGGCAACAGCAAGAATAACAGAGGGGTGCCTCGCTATTAGTGCGACCAAAGATATATGGCGTCCGTGGAGGCGCTACTGCGTCTCCCCACCGATGAGGTTCAATTATGTCCTCCTGTCCTTACCGACGGGGATCTCTCTGTTGTTTTTCGTGAGATGGAGACAATCATGCGGAAGTGCCTCTACGCCGTGCGGCACGCTTTGGTGGTCCCCTTTTCTGTCTTTCTTCATCTATTGTTGCAGCCAGCTATTTTGGAGTGTCAGGATGTCTCGAGAGCTCTTTTGGCGCCCATTGAAGAAGGGCGTTGCATCGACCTTTTGGCAGGCATCTGCGACACACTTTTAAGGCCCGAACAACACGAATTCCGCGGCAAGCTTAACATTGAGGGTTTTTTTGAGCTGATCCAACAGCTCTGCGCCTTTTCGACTCTGAAGGATCCGCTTGGCGTGGTACTGATGCCATGTTTCTTGACATTTCTTCACGTTGCTGTGGAAAAGGAAGATGACTACCGTCAAGGTCGTGGCTGCGCAAGCGTGCTCATCACGCTCATCCGCGGGTCAAAGGCCAACAAGAATCGGATGAGTGTTCAGTGTGGTCTCATTGGGGAAGTCTTGACAAAGTCGAACGATATTTTTTTTCAAATGCAGTGTGTTGAAATGTTGTTTCGTCTCTATACACACAATCGTACGGTTTTGTCAACCTCAACATTACCTGAGTTTTTCAAGAAGTGTGTGCCGGAGCTTCCCAATGATGAAAATCTGTTAACAAGCATCCAGACCCTGCTTGACGCCTATAATATGGAATACGCTAGTTTTAAACGGCTCCAGTTTACGGCACTCCTTATTGAGGCAGGTAATGAAGAGGTGTGCGGTCACACAAGCATTTATTTTTTCCCATTGATTCTCGTCATCATGATTCCAGGGTGCTCTGGGGATAACATCACCATTCCGTACGAACACATTCGTTCTGTAAAGCTTTCAAAAGAGCGGAAGCTTGGCCTTCGACTGCATGTCATCCCCGTAAGACTCTCTCATCTCATGAGCCATGATGGTGGCAAAGATACGCTTATGATTTCATTGACGCAGTCGACGTTCAGCGCTATTCGATCATCTGGGGTTCACGAATGGATTGCCGATAGAAAGCGTCGTGTTCCTATAAGCCTTATTCGGCAACAAATAGAGGCATCATCATTAGTAACCACAGCAGCAGCTGCTGCGAGGAGTTTTAATTCCCGAAATGCCACTATAAATGATACAGGTTTCATTCCGGATGAGAATGGCCATTCTATTTCTGTACCTACCGCGTCTTACGCCTCTGAGAAAGTTTTTTCTAATCGTGGTGTGAAGATGCAGCGACAACAAACGCACTCCGAACCGTCTTCACCAAATGGAAAACAACCAGCCACTGAAAAGAAGGAGGTGGAGGTAGCAAAAGAGGTGGAGGAGTACGCGCTTCGTCAGCTACACGAAGCAGCTTCATACAAGGTTGCGCGAATGCGACAGGATTGTCAGGGGGAGCTTCAATGCGCTGTGGACTTTATGCAAGAAGAGGTGGAGAAAATGCGTCGACTTAATGCGCGCGAGCGTGATGAGTTTGAGGCCTCTGTGAGAGAAGATTTAACAGCCGTACGGCAAGCCGAAGCCCAATTAAAGTCGCGTGCTGCTGAATGTGTGCAGTCGCTTAACCAGGAGCTGACCGAGATTCAGGCACTGAGCGAGTTGCTGAAAGGTGAGGTGGGCAGATTTCGAGAAAAGCTATTGGTCGCCCTTCAACGCTCCGAATCTGTGGAGGAAGAGTCACTTGTTCGACTCAAATCGATGGTCGATGAAGACATGAGATCGATGGAGGAGAATTTGTTGCAATTGATATCCTCAACAAATCCACTTTCCTTTTTGGCAAAATATCTCTCGCGAAAGCTAGAGAGTGATGACGCATAGAGGACTTAGAACAGGATTAAGTGGCGGGTGCGGGTGCTGGGATCCGTATAGAAATGTGCATAGAAGGTCTGTGAGAGAGAAAAAAAAAAAGGTGAAAGGGCGATAATACTACATTTGCATTGCAATGGATATAGATGGCAATATTCAGAGTACATCTTCACAATTGTCGTTTTTTTTTTTTTTTTTTTTGCGAAAAAACGAAACAAAACAACAACAACAAACTGTTGATTTCTCTTTAGAGACACATTCCTGTTCTCTTGTTCTTTCTCTTTCTTATCCTTTTACTCTTTGTCTCTTTCTGTGGTTTGTGAAGCAATATTTCTGACTTTTTCATTTATTTATTTATTTTTCCTTGACACCGTCACAGAAGAAGGAGAGGTGCGGGGGAAAGAGGAAAAAAAAAAAGATAAAAAGGAAGCTAAAACGGGGGTTTCCCGCAACCGATGTTGAACGTTCGAGGAGAACTGTCCCGATTGGAGCGTCTCAATGCAACGTGGTGGGAACGGTGAGGCCATCGCCTTTTCCTCCTCAGTTGTAGGGGGGGATGGGGGCTTTAGAGGCCCTGCGCAGTAGCCACATAGGTGATTACGAAAAGGCTCAGTATCGCCTTGCCTATCTTATGAAGTGGGTGAGGGGAACTTTGTCCCTCTTGTAGGAAAGGTGAAGTTTTTTGAGTATCACACGCCGAGCAGGGGTGTCCAATTCCATTCGGCAAAAGATAAGTAATATGAAGAGGGAGGCCATGATTCTTCAGCGTTTGGCAGTGAAAGATGGCAGGTTAGATGAATACCTTGCATTGATGATGTACGTTCATAAAATTGAAGGGCTTCAGCGTGAACACTGTGGCGGGAAACCAGATGATGATGTGCCGAGAGGAGGTATGAATGAGAAGGCTGTAGCCGGAGCTACGCCGTTTACTGACTCTGCGGCGATACAAGAGCTTGCTGCGCCTCTTCTGTCACCAAATGAAGACGAGGAATTTGCTCTTTTCCTTGAGCAAATTAAACTGCGGGATACCGAGACGAATCAGGCATTTGACAGGATAGGAAAACGTCTATAAAGTTTGGAATAGAACGCATTTTTGCTGGTCTCGGAGGTTTCAACGCAGATGGGGTCTCTTGACGAGACGGAGGCATAGACCGACAAGGTGCATGGAAAACTGACATCCATGAATATTCGTCTCTGCCGATCACCCCCCCCCCCCAAAAAAAAAAAAAGACCAGGGTATGATGGCTGTTTATATTTTTTGTGGTATTTTACTCTTGGGTGTTGTGGGGCTTATTTGCCTTACTGCCTGTCGTGTCTGTGCCTATTGGTTTTTATTCTTCTTTTTGGTTGTTGGTTAGTGTTCGGCTTTAACTCAATCCAACCAAGAAAGCAAGGAGAAACAATGTCTGGGAGGCCCGAGACAGTGCACGGTGGCAATGGGGAGGGTCCCGCGCTCACTGTGCCGCAAGGAAATGGTCGGAGGAGGGCGAGGCCGGTGCTTGAGGGTGGCACAGATCAACCCGCTGCGACTCGCAGAAGAATGGAGGAAGCGCGGCAACCACAGTGGACTCTTGACAGTCGTGTGGAAGATGTGCTGCTGGAGGCAACGGCTCCCAGCACCAACATGAAGCTGAATGATTTTCTTACGATGGAATTGGACGGAGAGGGCGTTGTGGACACGAATAGGAATGTTTTGATGAAGGAGTTTTTCAAGGATCCCACGAGGTATATCCGCGATGAGGGAATATTGAACGAGATACACGCATCATTTTGTTACAAGTGCGTCAGGAATGATCTAAGGAATAAAATGGTTTTTGATGAAGATGTACGCAAGCTTGAGGAGAATGGTGTAAATACCCTAATCGGCTGGCTAGAAGCTGCTGCGGAGGTAAAGGCAGGTGCTCATGACATCACTAAGGAGTTTTTGGGTGCATTCCTTGAAGACGTGAGGAACTCAATGAGGATGAGTGCATCGAATAAACTGGAGGGGTTCTACGACTCTGTGTACAATGCGAGGTGGAGCCATGTCGTGGAAGTTCCTGGCGGCGAGGGGACGGGACTGGAAGTGAGAGAGGGGAAACCACCGCAGCCATGGACTTACAAGGCAGTTGGCTACACTCTCGAAAAGGATGACGGTGCGCAGCAATCCGGTGCAGAGCGTCCCAGGCTGATGGTGCTCACCTCGGACAAGGGATGGCCGTGCACGTGGAATCGGAAGGGGGTGGAATTCACTCGTGACTGCTATGTGAACTGTGAGGTGGAGCGAGTGTGGCAGATCGTCAAGCGCGATCTCACCGAGTGGTTCAGCCCTCACCCTGGGGCCTACTTTGAGCCCAATCGGCGTGTGTTGGTTGGGACGCCCGGGATCGGAAAGTCGATGAATGCCGGCTCGTACCTCCTCTACCAGCTGCTGCACTACGATGTGGAACGACTCCCAATGGTTGTTTACCTTATTGCGGATCGAACATTCCTGTTTGACAAGACCAGCAGGACGGTGTCGAAGTACATGGGCGACTCCAGTAATGCGTCTTTTGTCAGGCGTCTGTCTGACCGTGGGATGAAGGGGTATATTATTTACGATTTGGCAGAGCCGGATGATGCACCATCTGGTAATTTGCCTCCCAGGGGATGGGGCATGGGTTTGGTGTCACCCCCACTCGAGAGGAACTACAAAGAATGGGTGAAGCGGAGTAGTGCCACGAAAATAGTTATGAATTGCCCTGGTGAAAGCGATGTGAAGGCGATGTGCGTTTGGATGAGGCGCCATCAGCCCGTGCGGGAGCAAGCGGAGTACTGGCATGTGGTGAAGAGCCAAATGGATGAAGTGGGACCTATTCCACGTTATATCTTTGACGAGCGAAAGTATGATAATTGGGTTCAACGGTGTCACAAGACCGTCGATGAGGCGACCTCTTCTGTAATCTTGCAATACACTGGTTTGGGACGTGGTGAATCCTGGGATTGTAAGAAGGTGCTCTACTGGCTTGCGAGGGTTGTCCGAGTACGAAGTGAAACGGGCGGTTCTGAAATTTTTTTCAATTTACCGGTGTCTGCTCACCTCGGAAATAAAACATTATTCAAGTCGGCGAAGTTAATGCAACAGCTTGATTTTAATTTTCTCATATCGGGGCTGACGGATTATCTCATATCAGAAAATTTTGGAAGGTGCACCGTGTTTGCATTTTTGAATGGATCTTTTGTGCGTGCAATAGAACGCAGGCTGAGGGAGCTGAGGCCATCACCACAACGTCAGTCCCACCGCTGTGCGCTGGCGGTGTACTCACAGGAGCGCTCCACCAGGCACCATGTCTTACCGCCACTGGAACACGTTTCTGAGAGGATTGATGTGGAGTGCGGGGTGCTGTACGTAACGGAGGTGGAAAACTTTCCGCTGGTGGACGGCTTTTTCTTTGTGAAGTCAAATCCAATGACGCTGGTTGGGCTGCAGATCACTACGGTGGGCGGGCATCACACCACAGCCAGCACTGTGAGGCAGTTCACGGAGTGCCTGGCGGCATATTTTAATGGTTGGGAGGAGTTATCCCGAGACACGTCGTGGGAGATGATTTACGTGCAGCACGCAGAAAGCACGCCGATGAATGGCTGGCAGGGATGTGATGTCGTCGATACCAATAATGTGAGCGACGATGAAAAAAAGATTGTGGCATTCTGGAAGGAAAAGGTACGCCAGTACCAAGTGTCAATATCATCCGAAGACGCCCCAAGAAGGCCTTAGAATTGAGGAGTAATTAAAGGAATAAATACGAAAACAAATTAGGGAATTGCGGGGGTACTTTGAGTTCTGGTAACAAATATTGGGACCTGTTTCATATGGTTGGATGCCTGTGTGTGCATACAGTGCAGATGCAGCAGCATCAGGCGGCAGCATCACACACGGATGCGGAAAATGTCCAACGCGAGCGATCGTAACAGTGAACGAAGAAGAAATTATGGAGGGAACTGGGTAGTTTGGTTTCTGGTAGAAAAACATTGCGGGTTGTTTCATACATGTGAATTTCTGTGTGTGCATACGAGGCATAGTAGGGAAATTGCTCTTTTATGAGAGAATGATTATGGCCAGCGGTGATGAAGTATGACTACGTTGTTTATTTCCTCTTATTTTTTTTGTTCTAAGGCTCATCATTAAACGAAGCATCTTTAAGGGATGGACGACGAACAAGTTCTTTTGTGGAAACAGTGCACTCCGTGTGACTGCTTGGAGTGGGGCGCCGTATTCAATTGAGGGTGGAATGGCTTCCTTGTGCCTGCGTCATCGTTGCTTCCCCTTGCGATTTCATGCTTGAATGCCTCATCGCGGCGCCAGGGCCCAGCACCCCGTATTGTCGGGGGAATTTAGGAGCCAGCAATGTTTCCCGCACGGGATCGTTGTTGGCGCAATGCAGACGGCATCTACAAGCGTCCGGACCACCTGCGTCATGCCAAAGCAAATTGCAGCACTTTGAGGTCTGGGGGCACGCGTTGCCGCAGCGCGGGCCATGTAATTGAAAAAACACGAGGGAGGACAAAAGAAGCACAACTGTGCGTGCTGCAGCAAGTCGGCACTGATGCTCTTTTACTTTGTAGGCACTGGAAACTGAGAGGGTGCGCCCTGCGCCTGTTGCCTGCGCTCTCATAGCCACTTTTTGAATGGAGCGTGTTGTTGTTTCTCTGAAGCGGGCTCCGTGTGCCAACGCGACAGGGGAACACGGTTGGCGGTGGCAGGAGTTCTTTCCGGGACGGCACCGGAGTGCCGGGTTCCCGGAGTGGGTCTCTCGCCGAGTTGGGGACGGCTCTCAGGGATTGCCCCGAGGCTGCTTCTCAATGCCGTTGTTGTTGTTGACGGCAAATCGCTGATGGGAGAGCGAGAGATAGTGCGCTGTCGTGTGATTTCTCTCAGTGGCACCCGTTGGAGCGATGCATGTGTGTTTGCCTCACAGATGTGGTGTTTTGGATCCTTATTTCACGCTATTCGGTGCCGCAGAAGTGGACGGGGAAGTGATGCTGTCACGAGCCGCACGGGCGTGGTGGACACGGTTACATGAGCCTGTGGAGGATCCGAGCAAATCAAAGTGTACTATGCGGTTTGGGTCTACAAGGAAGGAAGAAACAGTGGGCGGCTGAGGGGAGTTGCAATGCACGCGGCTGCAGAAGATGACATGCGTTGCTGAGTTCCCGTTGACTGCCACTTTGGGGGCTTTTTCTCGAGGCCGTGAATCCTTTCTAATTTATTTGGAGGTGCTTGATGACACCAGACGTGGAAGGCATTTTCATTTCATACGAGGATGGCACACGGGAGACAAGGACGAAAGAGAGCGACGCCTCGCCAAAGGAGCGGCTGCTGGAACGTTGACGAGATTCGGGATTGTCTGCACGGCCAGCTGCTTGCCCTCTGCAGGATGTTCCTTGAGACGTTCATTGGCGCGAGAGTGAGGTGCACGCACGGGCAGGCACCGCAACAACCGTCTCATTACTTCTCCGTTGCACGAATGGGACGACGCACTTCAGGCGTGGCAGGTGACGTCCCCTGCGAGCCCTCCCACCTTTTCTTCTTTTTCACATTTTTGCATTTTCTGCGCTGTGAAAACCGCTCCTATTGGCCGTCTTCTGTGACACGAGAGCCGCCTGTATTCCTTTCCATCGCATTGAAGAGTCGTGAGGAGGGCTTGAGGCTGCGTTGAGGAGCCGTGTGGCCTCTGCGAGCCTGTCCTCTGTTTTTCATAGGTGTTGAATTTTGGATTGCCGAAACGCATCTTGAGTGCTTGCGTTAGAAGGTTGCATGACTGAGGGACAGGCGTGTTTGTGGAGGTGAAGGAGGGCCACGCCATTGGGAGGAGGAAGAGTGAATGGGTGGGTGGGTGTGTCTGTCGCCCATATTGTGGTGCCCGACTGGTGCTTCGCGTTGTTTGATGCTATTATCATTTGCATCCACAAAGAATGGCTTTGGGTGCTACTTTTCTCAACTCTCTTAATGTTTCGGTGTGCTGCGTGTTTGTGGGCATGGCTCTTCTTCCGTGCTGTGCATTTGCCGCGCTAGCTGTCGATGGTCTGTGTGAAATATGTGATGATTTGCGGCATTTTGTTGGATTGTGCTTTGATGTTTGCCGCAGGGTGACAGCCAGATTGGAGGCGTTGCTTTTTCTTTACTGTGACCACGTGCGGTGTTTATGGGAGGCCTCTCGGGGAAGCGCCAGTCGACATTGTTGTGAAGCCCAGGCATGATGCCACACTGCTTATTGACGTGGAATGAGTTGAGGGGTTTGCATATAAGCTTCTGTGCATTCTTGCCGTGGTGCTCCTCATGCACAGCCCATGGAGACGACTGGCTGAGAATCTTCAGAGGGCTTCTTGTTGAGTCGAGGGGCGCATAGCGTTTTGCTCGCTCATTGAGAGTCCGGGCGTCACGGATGATGCATGGGGCAGGCAGAACTTTGTGCATGGCGGAAGGAGGAAACAAAGGCTGATTGTTTGATTGTTACTGACGAGTCCTGCCTCACTGCTTGGAGGGGGCTGTCGTGGACTGGGGCAACCTGTTTTGTGTGTCCAGACACTGCTTGCGCCGAGTGGCGGGGTGCCATTTTGGTGTGTGTGCGGCTCCATCATGCGGGGCGGCAGCGTGACGTTTACGGACTGTGTGGCTGTGGGTTGATGCATGTGGCGGGAGGCGTGTCTGAGGGGAATCCGCGAGAGAAGGAGTGACATGCGTTTGGCGGTGCTGCTGTTCGAAGTGCGAGGGAGGAAGAAAAACAAGTGATTTCTGACATGTTGGTGGGTGTGCCACGGCCACCGATGAGTTCTCAGGGAGAGGGACAGGAGTGAGTGAGACGGAGACTGTGCGCACCCGCTGCGGCGTGTGGTGCGACAGGATGCGGTTGCCATTGCGACGGGTGCAACGGTTGTTATGCGTGCAGCAGAGCGTCACCTGCATCTTTGTGTCTGCAGAGCGTGTAGGTGCTGCGAGGTGCAGGCGACCTCTCATTATTGGAACGCTGAGGCCGTTTTTCCTCTCTGCTCAGCAGGAGAAGCAACTCTTCCTGCAGGCGATGTTCCGGTCCGCATCGACACTCCCCACAGGGCATCACGCCGCCTTGTCGTTGCAGTGCAACTCTCGCATTGTGGTTTTATTTTCACTAATTGGCTTTGTGTGCAGTGCAACGCTCGTGCCCCTCACTGCACGCGTGGCTCCCTCTCATTTTTTTTTTTTTTTTTGCAGGGCCATTGCCCGCGCCCCCCCAACTGGAAGGATGCTCACTTTGTTTTTGTATTTTGCCTACTGTACCTTGCTGCACTGCTGCAAGGAATGAGGAAGAATAGGGTGTGTCGAAGGTTACGGTAAAGGAAGCATCATAGCGGAGCAAAAGCCAAGCAGTAAATGCAACGACGATTGTTGACGTGTACTTTTCTTTCTGCAGCCACCTCTCTTGTTTGTGTGCAGAATCGTTGGTACTATGACAAGATTCGTCAGGAGCGTGACGGGAGTGATAACGGCCCTGCAGCGTTATTTCACGAATTCCCAAAAAGTCCGTCGCCAAATCGTGTGCCGGAGGAGCTTCATACGTTAAACACTGAGGCCGTGAATGCTGCTGAGGGCTTGCACCGTTGGTTTTTGTTGGCAACTGTCGGGATCATATCGGCCATCTGCTTTAGCGGATTCTTGGACCCTTTTCGTGAGGGCTATCGCCGGCCAGAGGGTTACGGCATGTATGGTGGTGAGAATCATGGGACAGAGTGAAAAGCTGAAGTAACCAATAACAGGATAGCGATGAATACCGCGAAGC
>NW_001849481.1:44182-72490 GCF_000209065.1 Trypanosoma cruzi
CGCTTTTTCTCTTGAAGGCGTTTGCGAACCCACTTGTGGCTCAACCGGTGAGCTGCTGGAGTGCCCGGATGCTTCTAATCCCAGCGAACTGGGTGTGTACTCCTATGCACAGGATTTACTGTGGGTCTGTTGGGTTGTGGAACCTTTGTGCTATATGTTTCACTGGGCTTTTTTTCTCTTGTACCTTCCCATTCCCGCAATGGCATTGTACCAAGTCTGGGCTTTTATTGGCCCATTGTTGCTGCGCCGTCAGCCCTCCGCCGATGAGAGCTCGGAGGGGGCTGCAATTCCGCGTAACCGTGCGGAACGCCGAAGACAAGAGCTCCTGCAACGCAAGAAAAACACGAAGTAAAACTTCTCGGAGTTTATTGTGCGTGCGTGTGCGAGTGAAGTGCGAGGGATGGGGGTGGAAAGCTGAACGAAGGGGAATGGGAGGACTGTGCTTGGCACAGAGTTGAGCGTCGGAGGGCGGATGAGTTGCTTCGCCACAGGAGGAAAAAAGGGGGAAAGAAAAAAAAGCGAAAAGAAATAACTGCAGTGTGAAGGGACTGGACGAATAATAAAAAAAAAAAAAAAAAGAGACAGCGAGAAGGAAGGAGGTGAAGCGGAATGACGGCATCCGTTTGTGCGTTTTGTGCTGTTCTCATTTTTATGTGATTTTAAGCATTTCTATCTGAAATTTCCCCCCTGCCCCCTTCCCTCAGCGCTGCACAAGTGGACGGAGTTGTGGGTTTTTTTTCTTGTTTTTGAGGAGTTGGGTGGCGGTGGTGGTGGTGATTGTCTGCTTCTGCTGTCGTCGTGCTGCGGTTGTGTTTCCCTTTTTTTTTAAAATTTTTTTCTTTTTTCTCTCCCGAATATTTTACTTCTCTCTCTCTCTCTGTGTGTGTGTGTGTGTGTCTTGCGGAGACTTCTGCAAGTGGAAGAAGAGTTGTAGTCTTAATTTCCATATATATATATATATATATATATTGTGAAAAGGAATTGTAGAATTGTCTCTTAGCGCCTTTTTTCTTTTTTTGTCCTTCCTCTCTTTGAGTGCGCCTGCATGTAGATGGGAGGGGCTCAGGCGAAGGAGGCTGTGCAGTATTTCACGGATGTGGCGTGTGCCGAGGCCGATCCGGAGGAGAAGGAGTTTGTTGAGCGTTTGACGCGCTACAAGAAAGACATTTGCTTTGGTGCTGAATACTTCGGGGCGTCTTTGCCTGTTCTTCGGGAGCTAGTGCCGTTATGTGTAAAGACTCAACGGGTGCGATGGCTTTTTTTCTTTTGTCTGCAACAGCTGGAGCAAGCCTCGTGCAACTACAATCAGGGCCACAGCGATGCGTTTATCGCCACCCTACACATCACGGAGTTTGTCGTTCGTTACGCCCATCAGGTATCGCGCGGGGATGCCGCACAGCTGTTGGACATCATCATGGGGAAGGCTCCACGCGTTACAGACGGTGCGACGACCACGCAGTGGACATCCACGGAGGCAAATAAGGTGTGTTGTGCACTGATGGATTATTGCGTCTCCGTGCCGGTAACGTATGCGACGGCGGAGGCCCACAATGAGGTGGTAAGCCTATTATTGTCCATGAACTCTTCTGCCCTCTATCACAGCACGACTTTTGATGGAAAACATATGGATGTGTTCACGGAGATCATGATGTCATATGAGGGACTCGGGGCATTTATCGCAACCCTGCTGAAGCGATTGGTAGAGTGGGGGTCGGGACGTCTTTCACCCTCTCCGTTTTTGTATCGTGACGGCCATAAACCATCACTGCGAAACATGTACAACGTGTTTGGCAACGGAAAGGGTAATAATTCCATCAGCTGCAGAGAGAGTTTGGGACGACATTGCGCTCAACTGCTGGCTGTGCTTCTGGCACATTTAAAGGGGAATGGACAAAATCTCGCTATGGAGTATATTAAAAAAATAGAAAATGAGGATCCCGTGCCTTTTGCTGCGCTTTTGACTGCCTTTGTTAACCGACTAAAGGTGTGTCCTTCACTTTGTATTGTGCTGTACGTTCTTGTATACGATCATCCTACGTTCCTACACACCACAATGACACTTCATGCGAAGGAGGTGTTGGATGTCATACAAGAGGTGCTTCATCTTAGCTACATTGCAGCAACGGAGACCGGGGAAGGGAATATGGCTTGTAACAATAGTATTTCTTCAACGCATCCCAACACAACAACCCTTGAGAGTTGTCAGGTTTTCATTTACAGAGAGGTATTAACACCAGAATGTGTTGCCCAGCTTCTGAAGGATATGGTGCAATTTTCGTACCCATTTATTGGGTTTATGACCAGTACACTGGTGTTACTCTTCTCACAGGACCAAGTACTTAACAGGAATATGAGCGATACAATCATTGAACCTCGTTTTAAGGCAGGACGATTTAGTGGCAAGATGTCGATTATTTCTTTGTGCGTTGTGGTTCTTGCTCATGGAATTCTCAGAGCAATGAACGAAAGAAATGAACCTTTGGCATCTGTATTTGTTCCTAGTTTGTCGAATTTGGCCCCCTTTATTTATGATATAGATGCTTACACTTCCCAGCAGTTGATACGGCTGTTGGTTTTAATTATTCGAAAGCTACGACGTTCCTCTGGGCTTATTCAGATGGATGAAAAAGAGGTCAGTTTGACAACTGAAAGCACCATTCGAGAGGGAGCGGCAGAAATGAAGGAGGATACCGAGAGTCAAATGTTTCTCCGTCAGTTAAAATTGTTGGTGGAGGCGGTGGAGGCCATGCTGCAGGGTGAGGATCGACAGAACGACTCACTTGTGTATGAACTGCTTTATAATCGTTCAAAGCTACAGGAAGGAATATCAGCAGATAGTCCATGCTCACATCTTGCGGCTGCACACGCGGCGTTGGTGCCACTGTTTCGCATTGCAGACTACTACGAAACAGAATTGGCAAGTGTCACCTCGGCGGAGAGTTATCAAGACATATTGGGAGTCATCCGGCGTGCGGCACGGGAGCAGACGGGGTCTATCCCAGCTGTGAAGAACCATTCACCTACGTCGGTCCCTGCCAGATCAGCTGGAACTGCACCATGGAGGCCTCGGGAGATTCTTTACGTCTACGAGGAGTCCTTACAAAGCTACGACTTCTTTGGCCCCTTTGTCTGGTCGACGCTGTTGTGTGATGCCATTTATCCAGGTGGTCTATTGTGGGCCACCGATACCACCGCACTGGAGATGTTTTCCCAGTAATGTGGGAGGCAATGATACGGAAAGCACCACAGAGATTATCCACAGTAAACATCGACATCTGGTCTTACCTGACAACATCACCGGCCTTTTTATTGTCTTTCAAGTAATATTGGTGCGCATATTTGACTTTTTATCCATTAAGATGGTAGGAGAAAAAGACAATGTGAATAGAAGAGACGAGAAGGTACGAATTTTTTTTTTTGTTTTATTCTTGATTCGGTTCGCTTGCTAATGGCGGCGATGTGGATCAAGAGCCCATCACAAGCCCAGGGATCTTTTTGCATCAATCGATCTATCTTATTCTCTCTCTCTCTCTCTATATATATATATATATATATATATATATATTTCTTCGCACATCGAAAAAAAAAAAAAAAAGCTTTTTTTTTTTTTTGTTACCCTTTTTTACTTCTTTATTCAAACTCCGCCATCTTGAATTCCTTTTATCGTCACGGCTACGGGCAATTTTGACCGAAAGGGAGGGGGTACGTGAAGGGGTTGAGTGCGTGCGTCGTGCTTTTTTTTTCCCTTTTATGCACCACATTTGGGGTTCTCTTTTTTCTTTTTGTTTTTGTGTTTTTTCTTTCCCTTCTTTTTGTGGGACTCGCCGCACTTCGCAGGAGCGAGAGGGAGGCAGTGGGCAGATTGAAGGTCTGCAGTGACAAGGGGAGGGAAGAAGGTGACACCACAAGAGGAAAAACGGGCGTGCAAGGACAGAGAAGTATATATAATATATATATATATATACGTACATAAAGAGAGGGGGATTGTCTAAGTGTGGCTGCAAGAGAGAGTGGAGGGCAGACGGAATTGAACACGATGAAGAAACGTGCTCCACCAAATCCAACGAGCACCAGCACTTTTTTTTTTTGGCAGCTGCTTCCTACCACGGCCACGTCATGTTCAGCCGCAGCGCAGACGGACGGCGGTGACGGTGTGGACACCGGCGAGTCGATGAGGGAGGCGGTCGCGGCAGTCCTTAAGGAATCATTTACGCCGTCAGAAACGACAGGGTTGTGGCAGCGCTGCATAGAAGAAGAGCAAGTCAATTCCGAGACAATTGAAAGCCTACTGGATGTCTCCTGGAAGCGGGTTGAGGACGTCATTGCGAGGAACAAACGGCGTCGTTGTGTCATCGAGGAGGAGTTGCCTCAGACCCTGGCGGAAGTGGACACGTACCGCTTTTGGACACCCGACATGGCGGCGGCGCGCTTCCACTTCCCCAGACCGGAGGAATTTGGGCTGCGCACGACCGAGACCGTCGGGGCGGGTGGAGAGACCGGCGCCGATGTTTTGCCGGCGGACACCACAGAACAGGCATCTCATGAAATGAGCTCCTCGAACGCATTACCCGGCGACTCCTCTTCACTTGTTTTGCAGCCTACGCCGCCAACAACGCCTACGCCTTCGGCTGCTGCCACGGATCCGACGATGCCGGGGAAACACAGGGCAAATGCATGGGGGAGGACGGATAAGGAGCTGCTTGACCCCACCAAGTCGCCCAACCCTCTGCGCCGTCTTTTTGCTCCCATTCTTCGACGGCGACATGAACTCCCCAAGGCACTTACGCTCCTGCTCAACGCCGTCCAGCGTGTTCAATCAGAGGGTTTTCCCGAGATTGAGGCGTTGATTGAGAAGGGCTACCTTCACATGCCACTCCACCGTTCATTTCGGCATATTTCCTCCTTTATCACGCGCTACCTTTCAGAGAATTCGAGAGGCGAAGGTCGAGAGCGTGAATTTGCTGAGAACTACAAACCATCCGCTTTTCGGTTTGAGGAGGCGAGGGAAAAAGTGCGGGAAATGGGAAGCAAACGCGCGGCTGCGCCATCCAAGTGTGACAAAGCAGTGGAGATTGTGTACAGCACACTGCTAACGGAGCTGCGAGAGAGGAAAGTGCTTCAAAATGACTGCGACAGTGCCTTACAAAGCATCACAGATAACACCAACCTGCAGTTAGATGGGATGGAGAAGGGTCTGCAGGATTGTGACATTGAGTCGCGTCAGGTGCTTGGCGACCTTGAACGAGACGTTTGTGCATACTTGGAAAAGTTAAAGGAGGCAATTGAAAGTACCAAGGCTGCCAGAAAAGAGATTTACAACGAATATCAACGTGATCATGATCGTTTGCATTCTTCTCTACATGGTAAATTATACCAGTTGAAGAAGAGCGAGGACATGCAGGAAAAGCTTGCCCGACGCATTCGGGAGGCCACAAAGGAGTGGCACATGGAACAGCTTAAATATGAGCGTCTCATGCAGGAGGTTGTTGCGGAGACGCTGGCGCTTCGGCAGCTGGACTGTAGCCACAACCAGCTTGAGGCGCTATTAGATGAACGTTTACCCACAGCCGATTCCGAAAGAAAGCTGCGATGGGTAACCGACTCCTTGCAGCAGTCAGAGGAGCTACGCTCGGAACTTATTGCGCAGTGTCGGCAGCACATTGAACGTCTGAAAAAGGAAGAACACTACCGTCGATGCCGCATGGTCGGCTATGCCAAAGAGAACGCGCTGTGCTGGTCGCGTTGTCTGCAGGATTTGTCCGCACTGTACGAGGGTCATTATGATACCGTAACTGTCAAATGCAATGCTTCCATGCAACTGCGTTACCTCTTGGCGTACGAAAAGGACCTTGTAATAAAGGACCTCCACCAATTGCAGCGGGAATTTTCTCTCCTTGAGAACAGCTGGGCCAAGTTAACTTCGTTACTGGAGGAGTTGGATTTGCCAGTACCCCCGTTAGCAGAATGTGAGAAAGATGTCTCCTGTGGGGAATTTCGCCGCACCATTTCTGAGCTTGTCAGTGGCCGTCTTATTTGTGGTGATTTTGCACGACTATTGCCGATTAGGGGAGAAGGGCGGTCCTCTCCAACGACTGGAAAAAGGGATAGTGCGGCTGCCGGTGCTGGGGGCTAAAACTTTAGTTCTCACGGTTTTTTTTTTTTTGTTTCATTCATTGGTCGCTCTTTCGGCTTTACTTTTTACGCCCCTCTTCTCTTTTTGCCAATGCAGTCTTGTGTGGCTCTGGCAGTTGCGCCTATTGGGGGGAGGGGGAAGGAGGAGTAGAAGTCGGTGACACCGGCAATAGTGCAGCGAGCCCATGTAAGAGGAGAGTGGATGTACAGTTGGACTGCCGGAATTACATATTCACTTGCGGGAGAGTACGAGGTTTTTTTTTTTTTTTTTTTTTTTTGCTGGCGACTCATTGGCGTGAGTGAATTTCTTTTCATTTATTCCATTGTTTCTTCTAACTTTTTTTTTTTCTTTTTCTTTTGAAAGCGTGGGTAAAGAAGTCATTGCCGGCCTCGAAGGGGACCTACACGACAGCGAAGAGGAGCGGGCGCCAAAAACACAAAAAAAAGAAAAAAAGGAAAAAAGAAAGAGGCACCAGAGACGCTTTGGGAAGCGGCGATGCCGCCTCGTTTACGGCCATGCGCGTTGCATCTTTCCAACCATCTGGTGGTGCAGGAGTTGCTGCTGCATGCCGCATTGAGTCGTCAACACTTTACGCCAAGTGATGGGCAGGAGTATCTGAAATTGGCGAAGCACATCGCACAGCTCCCAGATGCGTGCGCGCCGTTTGGTGCTCAGCGTCCCTCACGCCGGGGTTTTGCACAAACGCCTTGGCGCAACGTGGCTGCGCGTCATGTTGTGTATGAGCGCATGGACCAGCAACGAGGGGGAGATCTCTGTTTCCGCGGCAGACGCAAAGTGCCTGTTTACTATGACGATGCGGTGGAGCACCAGCGCTCGCTGGAGCATCTACTTGGACCGCATGGATTCCGTGTGGCGCTGATAGGGAAGATGCGGTGTGGGTGCCCCGTTAGCACCCGGGCAATCTTTTTGCTGACAATTACAGCTCGGAACAGTTGTCACGACGCCACCGCCAATGACGACGAACAGAGCGAACGGATTCTTTTTGAACGTGCCTTGAGGGGCCTTGCGAATAGCGGCTACATTCGGTGTGTCGCGAAGAAAAATATGTGGGTGTGCGGAGGCGTTTTGGCGCGGTGCGTGTGCCTTGCTCGCACCCCTCGAGAATGCGGGCCCGAGCCTTCTTCTCGCAGGGGGGAGACGGAACAGGAGTTGATGCTTTTGTGGTCTTCGCCGCAGAGTTTTCAGGTGAGACGCCTTTTTTTTACCGGCCCCAAATCGTTTTTGACGCATCTCATGCTGTTGGCACATGCGAGACAGTATGAGCTGACGCATGACGGGCTGTATCAGCGATCTTCAGGTAAACCCATGAGGGTTGAATTGCGCAGTGAAAAGGATATCTTCACGGTGCTGCAGCTGCCATACGTCGACCCACTTTACCGCTACGCCTACTGCCGTCTTCACAATTTGCTGTAGGCAATTTTTTTTTTTTTGTGTTTGTTCTTTTACCTTTTTTGTGATTTGGCTTTATTTGTGTTCCTTTCGCACGGGGCCGTATGCTCCTATGGGCGCTGTAGGTGGGAGTGTGCGGAAAAACACAAAACAGACAATGTTGCTGCGTGCGATCTTTTTGTGGGCTGCGTTTTTCTCTCTTTTTTTTTTTTTGTTTTGTTTTTCTCCAGATTTTTTTGGTGCGTTGAGTTTCTTTTTATTTTTGCCCTGACAATATATATTTATATGTGTATTTGGTACGTTTGAACGGCCAATGCTGTGGGCCAGCGACAGTAGCGGCTGGAGGGAAGCCGCGGTCTCCGCTTTTATGCAGATGCTTCTCACTTTCTTTTTGCTTCGTTTCCTTTTTTTTTTTTTTTTTTTTTGTCTGTGTGTGTGTGCGCATGACACGAAAAGGCACTTCTTCACTGGAACAGGATGTCTGTTAAGCCACACCTGCGCAAGCTCCGCAAGCTCAAGCGGCCGAACCCTTCGGAGGATGAGGATAGCGTTGCCAAGGCACTCTTTGAGCTGGAGGCGACTCACAAGACACTCCGCACGCAGCTGCCGCGATTTCACATCAACACCGTCCGCACACTGTCGAGCCCGCGCTTCAGGCGGACGGCCACGGTGGTCTTCTACCCGCTGCGGTTCCTGATGCTGGTGCGCAAGATCCAGCGCACACTGACGGCGGAGCTCGAGAAGCGCTTTCCCGGCAGCATTGTGGTGCTTGTGGCGCAGCGCAAAATCACGAAGCGCCCGAAGGACGTCTACAAGCTGCAGAAGGTGCAGCGCTCCCGCACGAGTGTGGCGGTGTTCGAGAACATATTGAATGACCTGATCTACCCGTGCGACGTCATGGGCCGCCGCTGGCGCTGCCGCACGGACGGCACCAAGGTGATGAAGGTGTTCCTCGACTCGCGTGATCGCAAACGCGTGGAGTCGCGTCTGCCAATCATTGCGCATGTCTACAAGCAGTTGACGCACCGCACCGTGAGTTTTGGCTTCATGTGGAACCCGAAGCTCCAGCAGGTGTCTTCGCGGTAGAAGGTTGGTGTTTGGGGTTCTCCGTTCTCTGATTTTTTATCTTTTTACTTTTGTTTTTTACCTTTTTTTTTGTGGTTTTCAAGAGAACATTGAGGTGATTGTTTCCTCTTCCTTGCTGTGCGTGGTTGTGACGCGGTACGGCTGCATTTTGAGTGTGGTTGGTGGTTCCTGTTGCGTCGCTTTTTTTTAAATTTGTTGCTTGTCTTCTTTTGGGGTTGACTTTTTTTTTTTTTTTTTTTCCTGCCGCTCATTAGTCACAGGAACGGTACTGACGATGTCAAATGTGGATGTGTCTGTATTGGTGTTATTTGATAAGGAAAAGGTGGCTGTGGTTGAGCTTTTCTACGAGCGTGTAAAACCGACACGATGGCTGCTTGTGCGTTCCATTCCCATTGATGTAACGCTACTGCAGGCGCTACAGTGTCTTAATTTGTGTGTTTCAGTCTGTTCATCGACGACTCGAGGTGGTAGGGGAGATGGTGCGTGCGGCAGCTCCGGCCCGGGAAGTCGCTCCGCGGATGGGTGTATTGGTGTGGTTCGTGTTGGGTGCACGCCAGAGGAGGAGCAGAATTACTGCCTGTTGCTGCAGTTTGACACCGCCAGAGATGCGAAACGTGTCAAGAATAAGCTCCTGCATGCAAACTTGACGGGAAGCTCGCCCACTTCGTCGGAGCATGTTTGTGGGATGGCCAAGGTGAAGAGCTCGTATATTGAGACGGATGCCGGTTATGACGGTGTTGGCATTGAGGGGAAGCAACATGGAGGATTGGAGGAGGAAAACATTGATTTGGAGGAGTTGTGTAGTGTGATGCACGGGGGTGCAGCGTCCGCCTCTACCCACTTGCAGGGCGGCTGTCCGGGCAGTATGGCGTGGCGGAATTTAGAGCAACAGGGTGGAAGTCACTTGGCGCATTCAGTGCTGCTTACACCAATGGAGGACTTCTGCTCTATTTGTCAAGAAATTGCTTCTAGTAAACCTTTTATTGTGACATTGTGCAAACATGTATTTCACCTTTCATGCTTCAGTAAGCATCTAGAAGATGTGGGCCAGTCGTGTCCGCTTTGCCGTTTTTCAATGGCGTCGTTAAAGTCAAAGTGCTATACCTGTGGCTCTTGTAGTGATTTGTGGACGTGTCTTGTTTGTGGTTGGGTGGCATGTGGGCGGGGTCACCGTCACGATGCCTTGCATCACTTCGAGAGCACAGGTCATTCATGTGCGATGCAGAATAGTACATCCCGGATTTGGAACTATCGCGCCAAGGATTTCCTGCACCACCAACTGGCAATTGAGCTTGGGGACGAGGATGATGTAAAGGCTCTCAAGGCGGCTGCGGAAGATGCACCTACCAACAGTCGCTTCAACAAGGGTGAGACGGGAGTAACAGCCTCCTCGTATCGGCGCAGTCGGTGGTGGTGGGATAAGGAGGAAGAGGAGGCCGCGCTGGATTTGAACGCGGAGCACGTTCATGAGTACTACTTGGGGGTGATGCAGCAGCTGATGAAGGAGCAGTCGGAATACTTTGAGGGACGGGGAGAGACTGGGGTGATAAAGGGGGGGCCAGGAGGGGTTGCGCCGGCAGTGACGACAGCCGAGGCAACATCGGAGCCGTCCACGGCGATGTTGCGGAAGTTGGTGACTGCGGAGCAAAGGCAGCGTCGGCGAATTTTTTCAGAGTACATGAGCGGCATGCGCCGTGCGGCTCTTCGTGAAAAGATTTCTTTTTATCGGCTTGTAAAACTGGAGGCAGTACGGAATGAGAATCTGCACGAGGAGTTGTTTTTGCAGTCCCAAGTCATTCAAAGCCTGCACACCCACATTGAGCAAACAAGACGAAGGATTGACGAGGCTTCGCGGCGCGGGATGGAGCAGCTGGCGTTGAAGAGGGCTACGCTGGAGAGTTTACAAGAAAAGCTGGACCTGTTGCTGAAAAGCATGGATTGATGTGTACAAAAATTTTTTTTTTCTTGATTTATATTGGTTTCTGTGCGTGTACGTGCGTGGCGGACGAGTAAAGTGACGGAAGGCCGCGCTGCCTTTTGCTCCAACCACTACTGTCTGGTTATCTAATTGAATGGATCACTGCTGAGAGGACGGAGTTTCATGCTCACCCACCCATCTTTTTCTCTCCTCCTACGCTTCTTTTCTTTTTTATTTATTTATTTTTTTGTTGCCGTGTGACACGCGTGGAAGAAGAGAGAGCAGGCGGGAGGACCGAAGAAAGAAGAAAAGAGGGAAAACAAAAAAAAAAAACGTTTGAGGTGGGAGCTGCTGCAGCTGCTGCTGTTGTTTTTGTTGGGAGGTGATAGCGGCCGGAGAAGTAAAGTGAGACGGCAGGAACACCATCATTGAGGGCGATGGTGGCCGGGCGGTCAAAAAGACAGAAGCGAGTGGCAGCCACGGCAACAGCTGTGGCTTCGGCCACTAATGCTGCGACCCCTGCTTTGCGGCATAGCTCTCGACAGATTGAAGAATTTACGCAGCAGCTGATGGATGCCATGGCTCATGCGAGCGTGCCCGCGGTGTGTGTGCTGCAGCCTTCCACGAGTTCCTCGGAGGAACGAGAGGAGGAGGGGAACAGACCAAGCCACTCCAACTCGCCTGTGGCTGCACCGGCTTTTGACGAGCACAATGGTATCAAAATAACTGCTACGTCCCCACCGAGGTGTTTGCAGGGCGGGGCGACATCGAGACTGACTGCGGAGTGCAGCCTACGCGGTCGTGAAGCACGATTGACTCCAAGGAAATCTGTGAGTCATCCGGGTCATGGCACCCCGTTGAGAGCCAGTTCTATTCAGACTGTCTGTGCTCACAATAATAGTAATAATCCCGTTGGGCCAGGTGATGTGTCGCGTACGGAGGCAGAGGTACTACAGCAACACGGTCCATTATCACAACTCAACAGTCTCTATGCGGTGCGGGAAGGAGACGATACTGGAAGCAGCACCAGCAGCCACAACAGTACAGTGGATGACGTAAATGATGCAGGGGGAAGAGAAGTGGGGGAGGGGGACAGAGAAAGACGTGTTTATTGTCGACGAAGGGAGTTGTTAGAGATCCCACCAGGGAGTCTTTCCTTGTACACTCGCTTGGCAGAATGCGGTGTTAATGCTTTAGACCGCCCGTTTGCTACTTGCGTTGTTAGACGGGCCCAAGGGGTTATGGAGGCATGGGCCGCGGGCTTCTTGTAGAAGGCGGTTCGGCATTTTTTTTTTTTTTTTTTTTATGTGTGTGTCTGTTTGTTCATTTTGTTTAACGTGGTAGTGACCAACATGCTGACTACAGATGCTTACTGTGAGTGGGGTGTCAGTTATAGAAGACAACTTGCACAGAGAGTGAGAGAGACTGAGGGAAAAAGAGAGGTATTGCGTTTCTGCACAATGGCTGCGTTTATATATGGGGGGTATTGAAAGGGGCCATGACATCAGTGGTTTTATTCGTTTAGTTTACATCGACGCTTTTACTCTCTAGTGGGGGAAAAACAAACGGGAAAAAGAAGAAGAAGGGGAGGAAATTATTGTTTTTTTTTGTTTTTTCCCTGAAATTTTATATTAACAGTAAGAATACTTCAAGAAACGCCGAATGGAAGATATGTACTAGATTTTTCTTGGCGTAATGATATTCTTTTGCTTGGTTACTGGCATATGCATGTGTGGCAGCAAATATATTGAAGCAACATCCTTCTTCAAAGTCTCGTCATTCACCTTTAAGAAGTTTTAGGTTCAGTTTCTGCTGGTGTAGTTTTTGGCCATGGCTGCAGAATGGATGCAAGGACTTTAAATTCATCGTTTTTACTGGTATTATGGGCTGAGCCGTCACGGAAGTGGCGTTTTGTTTACTGTTGGATTTGGCTTGTTGTTGCTGCTTGGGGCATGGGTTGGCTCATTTGGTGACATGTGTGGTCGAAGGACCTTGTGCCGGCTGTACTGTGTGATTTATGCACTCAGCTGTGTGTTACGAAACACCTCAGCAGCTTCACTGTGCTGATCTTTGGTCTAATGCTGGACGCTGTGGCAACGTCGTTGTTGTGGTCTGTCTTTGAGAGCTGGATGATCAGTGAGCATTACGCACATGGCTATGATTTAGTGTCGCTGGGTGGGGAGGGAAGGTTCTCACTTGTTAGTGTTGGAAATGGGTTAATAGCATTTGTCTCCGGGCTTGTGGCGCAGTGGGCCGTTGACACATGTAAGCCTCCCGCTGCGCCATTTGACGTCAGCGCAGTTTTGCTTATTGTCTGCCCTATTTTTTTTGTTGACGACGTGGGCAGTGAATTATGGAACCCGACAAAACAGTCTTTGGCAGCAGTTGCTTGCTGCCTCCAGAACCGTGTGTAGTGATGCCTGCATTGCATTCGTAGGTGTGCAGTCGAGGCCCTCTTTGAGGGCGCCCTGTACGCCTTTTTTTTTTTTTTGCCGCGGCGACTATGTCGCTGCTTGCCTGCTCTGGGGGGCAAGTTCAACAAACTGACGGCAATGACATTGCTAGAGGTGGTTTTGGGCCTCTTTTTGCCCTGCAGCGCGACTTTGCGGGCGGCGTTCATGCCGGAGGGGTACCGCTCTTCCGTCATGAGCCTCTTCAGGGCCTATTTTTTTCTCTGTGCCGTGCTGCACGGGGCGGCGGCATGGGTGGCTGTTGTGCTTTTGACGGTTGTGAGGCGGTGGCTGTTTCTTTATTCCCCCAGGTGTGTCTGTGGATACGTTATAGGACCTCTTTTTTTTTTTTCCCTTTCTGTGTTGCTTTGCAAGGAAAAGGGTTAGGAGTAGATGGGTAAAGACTTTTGTGCGGGTGAGTCTTCAGGACCCGCGAAGAGTCCGTCGTTGATTGCCGTTTCACCGCTGCACGATGCTCTTGTCGTTGTGGACATGCAAAATGACTTTGTAAGCCCATGCGGGGCACTGTCGGTCCCTGGGGCGATGGAGGTGATCCCTGTAATCAACCACGTCTGCCAGGCCCACAAATTCCGCACCATTGCCGTGGCAAAGGATTGGCACCCACCGGATCACTCCTCGTTCTGCAAACCTGCAGGACCCGGTGGACAGTGGCCGCCCCACTGTGTCCAGGGGACAGACGGTGCCGAGCTGCATTCTTCACTGCGGCTTGGACGCATGGACTGCGTGATACACAAGGGAGCAGACAGGGACGCGGAGTGCTATTCCTGCTTTAGCGACGTGAACGGCAAGAAAACCGGCCTCGCCACGTTGCTGCGGGAAATGGATGTACGCCGTGTCTTCATCTGTGGTGTGGCCTTCGACTTCTGCGTCTATTACACAGCACTGGACGCCGTGAAGGAGATGTTTGATGTCGTTGTGCTCGAAGACGCCACTCGGGCCGTGTTTCCAGACAACATCTCAAAGCAGAGGGGCGATTTGCTGCGCAACGGAGTGAAACTGGCCGACAGCAAGGACCTCACCACGTCGCCTTCCGCATCCCTATGAGGACGCACACGCAACTGTGTGCATTTGGTGGGCACGTCCGTAAATGAAGGAAAAAAATAAAAAAGATGATTTTTTTTTTTTTTTGGGGAGGGGAGGGGGGAATGGCCGGGACGACGAATAAAACAAAAACAAAAACAAAAATGGAAGTGATAAAAATTGTTGTATTTGGTGTTTTCACTGACGGTGGTGGCGGTAATTTGTGGACCGGAGGGCGTGGGCCGTTTTTTTTTTTTTTTTTTTTTTTTGCGTCCGACCGGTCTTTTGTTCACGTCATTCACTGAATTTTGTCGTCCTTTTTCACCGCCTCGGCGTGTGTTTATATATATGGGGGCAAATAAGCTTTTCCGCATGTACATACATGTATACATGCATATATATATATATATATATATATATATATATATAGACATGTATATAATGTCTACTCATTTGTAGGTCTGTCTGTGTGCATTTGTTAAGGCGACTTTAGTTTTCTTTTTTTTTTTTTTTTTCTATTTTTTTCCCCTTTTTTCCTTTTTTTTTTTTTGTTTGACTTTTTCCCATGATTCTTTCAACTGCCAGCACACGGCCAACACCGCCACTGTGCGTCTGCATGCAGGAGAGAGAGAGGGATAAAAGGAGAACAGGACAAAAGGAAGAAGCGAAGGCGTGCGTGTGTGCCGAGAGCGATCGCCGAGCGTCCACAGCCTTCGGAAGGGAAGGATCGAAGGAACATCCACCCACGCGAACATAATTTGCGCTCTCCCCACCCCCACCTCACCCCGCCCCGCTTTGCCCCGCCCCGCCCTGCCCCCCTGCCCCCCTTCCCCCTCCCTTCCTGTTTCTTTTTTTTTTTATTATTGACGTCCCGTTGAAGCGTGGAGGAAAACAAAAACAGAAACAACACCGAAAAAAGAGACGGACGACACCGTGAAACTCCTTGGCGGCACGAAATACACACAGACAGAGCAATTGGCAGCAAGACAGAGAAAGCGTGTGAGGAGGAAGAAATCCATACAAGAGAGGACGACGAAAACAAAAACAACAACAACAACAACAAGGAGAAACATTTCAAAAAAAAAAAAAAAGTCGTAGCTGAGGTATTCCCAATTTCTTGAAGGAAAATAACAACAACAACAACAACAAAAATAATAATAATAATAATAATAATAATATTAATAATAATAAATAATATTATCACCAGGAATTATTCGTGTAGACGTTAGGCTGTAAAATGTCATCAGAAACACAGCCAACACCGGCCGACGACACCGCTGCTCTCGTCACTGTTCAGGGCGTTGAAGGGGAAGCACTCCCAACCACCACCAGCACCAGCACCAACGCCACTATGAACACGACTCATACGACTACTACTGCTGCTGCTGCTGCGGCGGAAATGACTATTATCCCAGCTGTTAGTACCGGAACAACAACAACAACAACAACAAAGGCAACAACAGAAGCCACAATTCCTCCTCCTAGTACGACTGGTACCGGCCCTACGACCGAACAGGAGGTTGCTACTGCTACGGTTGTTGGCGCAGCTCACAGTACGGGCGATAATGTAGGAGAACCGGTTTCTGCATTATCCACTGCCCAGATTGCTCTGGCTTTGGAGCAGGTGCCGAAAAAGTCCGATGCATGTGCTGAGGACATGAGCGGGGCCCATGAGTTGGCCAGTAAGGCAACTTTAAACGAGAGGGTTATGGATGGAGCAACGCCCAAGGTACCATCTGCGGAGCAGAAGCTCGATACCAAGTCGAAGTCGTCCTCTTTGACTGGGAAGAACAGAAGGAAAAAGTCACCCCCTGGTGCCCAGAAATCTAATTACAGGCAGCCAAACACCCCCGCCATGGCGGAGATGAGAGGGAGCAGCACAAGGACGCCATTGCATCAACCATTACAGCCGCCACCTATGTATCAGGCGCCAATTGTGGTGTCGTCACTGATGCCATCGGCACTGCCTCCCCCTCCGCCACCACCGCCCCAGGGAGCATTTTATCTCGCACCACATGGTATGCCACCACCACCACCACCACCACCACCGCCACCCCCTATCATTTCATCTTTTTTTTCAGGACTTGGAGCACTTCAATCCACATCGCCACCACCACCGCCACCGCCGTCATTCATGCCAGCTCAGTGTGGACGAATACCGTTCGGTACTCCAGTGGGAATTCCCATGCAAGCAATGCTGATGACAAAAGGTCCTGATCCGGCCTTGCTATCCACATTGTTTACCAACGGCACAATTCCGCCACCGCCGCCGCCGCCACCATCACCACCACCACCACCACCACCACCGCCTTCATCCTTTGCGGCTTCATTGGTGGCATCCTTGCAACAACAGAAACAACAGTATCAGCCTCAACAGCAAAATCAGTCGGGAAGGCCTCTACCGATGCCAAAAAATACGCGAGTAAGTGTCGGTAATGCCACTTTAGCAGCTTTGGTATCAAAGGAGCCGCCAAAGTTTTCATGTGTGTTGCTTTCCGGCGTTCCTGCCGTTGGGAAGACTAAAATGGGACGAGAACTAGTCAATGAACTCAGGAGGGATGGCCTTGGGTGGATCTTCTTTTCTGGTGCCGATTTTCTTGCAGGGACAACAGCAAAACGACCTGTATGGGAGACTACAAAGGAGATTTTCGATGCTCTGCAGAAACGTCTGGACGAACTTCTTGAGCAACAGCGTAAAGAACGCAATGTTAAGGGACTTGTTATTGACAAAAATGTGAAGGGTATTGAGGATGTGTACTACCTTGCCTCACTGCTGAAGGCGAAGCAGATTCCATTTGTTGGCATTGTGGGAATGGAGGTGAACGACGACGGTGTGCTTTTGAAGCGTATGAATGGTGGTGAAGAAATGCGGGAAAAAATTAAGTACCATCGTGTTATCCATGCTAGAGTTCGTGCTCTTGCAAAGGCTGCAGGAATGTACCGCGGGATTGACGCAGCGAAATCGAAGGAGGAGGTTTTAAATGCATTGTGCACAATGGTACTTGGTTGCTGTGCACAGCCCCCACAGCGTGGGATACGGACAGACCTGTATGTTAGCTCGGCGGCGGCGACAATGGTGGACGATCATGTGGAGTACTGTGATGTTGTCACACGCCTTCTTGAGCTTGTAAAACCTCCAAAGGGAGTTGTACATTATCCTGGCACGACGGATTATACCCCTTTTTCAACCCGGGAGATGTCTGACAAGAATCGAGTCTCCGCGATCAAGGCCTACTACGGTGTGCGGCGTCTGAACGATGGCACTCGTCACATGCTGATGTATCACGATGCAAAATTATACCTCATCCCCACACACCTCAAAGCCGTGTTGCGGATACCCGAGAAGGCGTGGCTGGGGACGAAGCTTGACTCCATTGGGTGCTTTGTGCTGGAGGGCGACTTGGTGCGGCTTCCAAAGGAGCGTAATTGTGAGAAATTTCTTGTTTTTGATGTCTTCTTCTGGAGTAACGCGGGGAAGCCGGAGGAGAATAAAGTGGGGCCGATGAATTGGGCCGATCGTCAGGCATTCCTCGCCACACACATGTGCGCGGAGAGTAAGGCATTCTTCTCCACGGGATCCGAGTGTGTCGTGGTCCATCAGGCGACATTGAAGTTGGAGGAAATTTTTGACCTGTTGAATTCTGCCGAGAACACATCAGAGGGCATTCTTTTTCAGCCCATCAACCCTGCGCATGGCTACGACAAATTGTACGTCTGGCGCCCGCCATCGAATATAACTGTGGATTTCCGCATTGGCACATTACGAAGTTCCAAAACCGACACGTATTTATTGGAGAGTGATGCAAAGGAGGCAGCGACGGCAACAAAGGCAGCGCCGGTGGAGGAGGCTGCGGCAACAAATGATGTTGACAACAGCTCTTTTTCCCACACCGCGCAGCAGTCAAATTTGCAGCCGCTACCAGCTGATTTGAATCAGGCGGCGAGCACACTTTCAGCATCTCAATGCACGAGCAGTACGGTTGGGGCCGGTCGAGGTGCCCATTCCGAGGGCCACATCACGCGCACGTTTGAGCTGGAGGTGTATGATAAGTACGAGAAGGAATACACACAGTTCGAGGACTGTACAGTTGAGGTGAAACACTCGGATGTGGTGGAAGGTTGTATCTGCACCTGCGTCCTTTCTGATGAGAAGGAGTGCACTTGGAAATTTCAGCGGATCCGCTACGATGTGCTTCGTCCTGCATATAAGCGGGATGTGACGTTCTTGCTCGAGCATTGTATTATCCCCAAAGCGAAGTTACTGCAATGGCTGACTCACGAGAAGATCGTTCCCCCGACGACGAATGAAACGTCGGCAATGCGGTCCCTGGCGACACTGCTTCCATCACCGGGATCGACTCCGTCAAAGTCCCCGACGCTTCATTCAGCGTCGTTGCCCACGTACGCCACTGCTCTCATGATGCAGCAAAGTAATGCCCAATCGCATGCGCCAATGCGGATGTCAGCACCTTCGGCAGATAGTGTTTCGTATCAGGAGTTGTTGGTGCCAGGTTCCCTCACACGAGGCTCACAATTGCATGGGGTTTCTTCGCAACCGCACTCCAAAGTTCTCTCGAATGTGCACAGCTCGCTGCATGCATTGGCGGAGTCCAAGATGGAGAAACCGAAACACGGCAATACGGCCCCTGACTCAAGTGCTCTCTCACCACTGCAGCTGTTAACGACGATGGTCTCATCGGTGCATATTGTGCGCACGGAGGATCTCGAGGAGAAACACAAAAACGTCTCAACTGCGAATCCGCGCAGAAACCACAACCAGCAGGATCAAAGACATCCTCCGACGCGTGATCGCGATCGTCGAGAGCCAAATACTGCCAATGAGAGGGACGGAAACGATAAACGAGGCAACAACCGGGCGTCACGCCAAGAAAAAACACATGGCGGCAAAAAATTGATGCCCGTTCCAGATGCATGCACTCAGTGCCTGAAGAAGAAACAAGCGGAGGATCTCCGCCTTGACAGGGAGGACAATAAATATTACTGCTACAGTTGTTGGGCCAAACTGGGCTGGGAGTTCTGTCGTGAATGCGGGGAATTTAATAAGGGCTACCGGGAGCGCACCCGTCGCCGCACAGGTGAGTTCTACTGCATCAATTGCCGGTCCAACTTCAACAAGGGGAAGGAGGAGGAAGAAGAAGAAGCAAAGAACAAGGATGACCAAGCTACCACGAGTCGTAATGAGCAAAAGAAGCAGAAACAGCAGAAGCAGAAGCAGTCGGGAAGGAACAGTGCAGCCACAGAGGATACGGTCGAGAAGACGACGAAAAAAGGAGCTACCGAGCGCAAGGGCACGAAGAATTCACAACGCGATGGAGTGAAACTGAACACTGCCTCTGCAGAGGGGGAGGAGGATAATGTGAACGCGAATTCACTAAACAACGTCAAGCATTTGGATGCCGAAAATGTGAGCCAAGCCAAGAAGAAGAAAAAGAAAAAAAGTAAAAAGAAATCCGCGGGAGCAGGGACCTTGTGTGAAGTGAGTGAAAGGGAGACTGAGTGTGCATTGCAGTGTACACAGGAGCCTGCCAGCTCTAAAAAAGTGGATGTGGCTGCGGAGTGACGGTGGAGATGACTGGGAGGTTTTGGGGAAGAGACTCTGAGGCCGGTGATGAACGCAAGTGATTGTTGGATTGTTTTTTTTTTTTTTTTTATGTTGTGTGTGTGTGCTGTTTTATATATTTTTGGTGTTTTTTTTTTTCTTTTCTTTAAAGGTCTTTCCTTCTTTCTTTTCATGTGCTATCTATGGGCGCATGCGGGTATTTCCCCTCCCCTCTCCTCCTCTGCCCTTCTTTATTTATCTTTCTCCATTGCGTGCGTGTCTACTTTGCGTCTCCTCCACCTCCCTCCCTCCCTCCCCTCCCCTCTCTCTCTCTCTGTGTGTGTGTGTGTGTGGCTAAATTCAATATGCGAGAGAAGGCAGGTGGGAGGGTCCCTTTTCCTTTTTCTTTTTTTCTTTTTTTTTTTTTCTTTAAATTTTACGTGGCAGCTGCATTTGGTGGCAGGAAGAGGGGGGAGAGGAGGGGGATCTTTTAGACGGAAGTAGTAAACCTCTTCTGCGGCTACATGCAAAATACATGCACGCACACGGGAGCAAAGAAAACACAAACAAACACGAAAACAACAAAAGAAAAGAAATAAAAAATTTTTTTATTATTATCTTTTTTTCTTCGTTTTTCTTCATTGTTGTTGTTGTCGTTATTTGTGAATTCCCCCTTCTTCCCATATATATGTATCTATCTATGTATGTATATATATATATGTATGCACACACATGTAATGTATTATATATGTGTGTATGTAAGCGATACTGAAGAGGAAAAGGCATTACAAACGAAGAGGGGGGATTGGGGGAGGGGTTTAGCGGGGGGAGAAAAAAGAAGGAAATTGAAGGAATAACAGGCACGCATTCCAATGCATACATGCACTGGATTCACACATCTTTTTTTTTTTTCTCCTTTTTTTTTTTTTTCTCCTTCTTCTTCTTCTTCTTCTTCTTCTTTTCACTTTTTTTATTTTAATTTTTATTTTTCCTGAGTTTGTTGTTGTGGTTTTTTTTTTTTTTTTTTTTTTTTTTGGGCGTATTTTTGTCCATTCACCGTGACGTCCCCCGTCTTCCCTCCTTTTTTTTTTTTTTTTTTCTTCTTTTTTGTTTTTCCCTACAAAACGAAACTTTTGTGTTTTTGTTGTGGTTTGCCCGCAGCAGAAGAAAAAAATTGAAAAAAAACAAACAAAACAAAACAAAACAAACCCGAAAAAATAAAACGACGGCAAAAAAAAAAAAAAAAAAAAAAAAAAAAAAAAGAGACGAGAAATCCCCGCCCGCCGAGCGTCAAAACAACAACAAAATCAACAGCAGCGGCAGCGAGTGCCTGGGGGGGGGGGAGGCGGGACCCGAGAGAGAGAGAGATGGATGGATACAACATTGTTGGACGGTGGGGAACAGACGAGAGGTGTGCCAGAGCAACGGGGTGCGTGTGTGTGTGGAGGCAGCGAGGCAGAATGGGTCATTAAGGGAGCGAGTCACTCAGGCCGGCATGCACCGAGGCATGTTGTTGTTTTTTTTTTTTTCCTTTTTTTTTTTTTTTTTAAGAAGACGAGGGGAAATAAAATTTTTTTGGGGGGACAAACAGCGAGGGGGGCCGCCGAAAAGAAAGAAGAACACCAACAACTAAAAACCCATGAAAACATCTCACGCGAATTTACATGCGGGAGAGGCATATGCCCCGCACATTGGCGCATTAATTTAGGAGGAACCAAAACAAAACAACAAAACAACAAAAAAAAAAACAAAAAAAAAAAGGACAACAAAGAGAAAAAGAAGCAAATAATCCATAATCAGTTCAGGAATGTGAGGGCGCTACGGAAATCTTTCTTGGGCGTTCTGCACAAAGAGAGAGAGAGAGAGAGAAAAAAAGAAACGGATATGGAAAGAGAGGGAAAGGTGTGGCGCCGCCGTGTGCGTGTGGAGGGTTAACCAACCGATGGGAGGGAAGTGGGGGAAGGGCAAACGCGTGCGCGTGTGCGTGGGGGGTCATCTATGAACATTTTATGCCTGCTTCATCTTTTCTCTTTTATTATTTATTTATTTTTTTAAATTTATTTATTTTTGTCTGTGTAGGGGGTGCGCGAAGGAGCCGAAATGGGGGTTTGCTTGGCATCATTGATGGTGCGACGAAGTCGCATAAGCGAGGTGCCTGATCGCTACATTGAGGAGCGGCGTCGCTATGGACCTGTGGCTGTGGCGTGCGCACCGCCGGAGGACGACGTCTCCTCCGCAGTGTATCGTGCCGCAGGCATTACAGACGAGGAGCACAGACGGATTTGCAAGGAATGGTACGAGGGTGAAAACATAGTGCAGCGGTTGGAAGAAATTTGCGCAGAGAGGAGTGATCGCCGCGCGCTTGCATACCGCACAGTTCAGAAGGTTGAAACGGAGAAGAAAACGGACTCTAAGGGGCACACACGAGACTGGGAAGTGACGTACCTCAATGATCCCACTTACATGACATACAATGAACTCTGGAGCAGGCTTATTGCCTTTGGAAAGGGACTTAGAGAGTTGGGGCTTGCGGAAGGCGCGGCTGTCGCCATTGCTGAAGATGTACGCTGGGAATGGCTTGCGTCAGTGCTCGCCGGATGGACACAGGGACTGATCAGTGTGACTGTATACGCAAACCTTGGTGAGGCCGCTTTACTGCATGCTCTCAAGGAGGCTGAATGTCCGGCTTTGATATGTAATGGAAATGCCGTTAAAAAGTTGGTGCCTCTTTTGCACAAAGCAAAACTGGATAACACCATGGTGATTTATCTTGATGCGCTTCCTGCCGGCGTTGACGCCGAGGGTATGATGCTTCTGTCATGGACTGATGTGCTGCAAAAGGGTCTCCAGAGTTGCTTTTCATACACTATACCGAGTGACTGTAATCGCACAGCTCTCATCATGTACACGAGCGGCACCGTAGCAGAACCAAAGGGCGTTATTCATACCTTTGGTTCACTTAAAACCGGTGCAGCCGCTCTTGGAGATCGTCTGACGGAGTTGTTGGGCCCAAAGGAGGAAGGGGAGACATATCTTGCCTACTTGCCCCTAGCCCATATTTTGGAGTTTATTACCGAAATTATTATGCTCAATCGTGGATCCCTCTTGTGTTACGGTTCCCCCCGCACCCTTAGTGACATGAGCGCACGACCACGTGGGGATTTAGCGGAATTTAGGCCCATGATGTTTGTTGGCGTCCCACGTATTTTTGAGACCATACGAAAGAACGTAGAGAGTCAACTCCCACCAGTGGGTAGTGTAAAACGCTCTATTTTTGACGCGGCATATGCCGCGCGACTACGGGCGATAGAGGATGGGAAAGACACTCCCTTTTTGAATGAAAAGGTGTTTAGTGTCCCACGGGCCATGTTTGGTGGTAAACTGCGGGGTATCGTCTGCGGCGGTGCCCCACTTGGTAGCAAGACGCAGGCGTTTATGAACGTTGTGTTCGGCGTTCCCATGGCCCAGGGCTATGGCTTGACTGAGACGTGTTGCAACGGGTCGATACAGCGGACAGGGGAGTTGCACCCTGCCGCAGGTCAGTTATTAAAGGGTGTTGAAGCGAAACTGTGCGACACGGAAGAGTACAAGCACACGGATACGCCTTATCCACGTGGTGCGCTTTTACTACGGGGCCCAGCTCTTTTTAAGGGCTACCTGAAGCAGGAGGAGGCGACAAGTGAGGTGTTTACAAAAAAAGGCGGCTGGTTTCATACGGGTGACGTGGTGGAGATGGATGACAGCGGGTGTCTTCGTATTATTGGCCGTGTGAAGGCGCTGGCAAAGAACCTGTTGGGGGAGTACATTGCCATTGAGTTCCTTGAAGCCTTGTATGGGCAGCATGAGTTGGTGTCTCCGAACGGCGTCTGTGTGCTTGTCCATCCACAGCGTGCGTACATCTGCGCCCTTGTCTTGACGGAGCAGCCGAAGGCAATGAATTTCGCTTCTGTTCACAAAATCCCTGGCAATTGGCCGGAGATCTTGCAGGAGCCGTTGTTTCATCAACGTGCAGCGGAGGCACTTACGGCGCTGGCGAAGGCGGAGGGACGACGCCCCTTTGAGCTGCTGCGACATGTGCGGGTGCTGAACGACGAGTGGACGCCGGAGAACGGAATAATGACAGCGTCCATGAAGATACGTCGCTCTGCCGTTGATAAGCGTTACGCGGATTACATTGAGCAGCTCTTTGAGGACGAGTGACGCTTCTTTCTTTTTTTTTTTTCCTCTCTCTCTCTTTTTTTCTTTCTTTCTCTTTCTTTTCACCCACCCCACCCACTCGCAGCAGTCAACTCTTTAAAATCAACATTTCAGAGAAATCGTCTGAGAAGGACGAAAATTTGGGCGTAATCGTTGATGGGAACTTTTGGAGCGGACATGCGTGCAGTTGGAGAATAGCGGGAGGGAGGAAGAAATAATGAAAGTTAGAGGGGCGAGGAGAAGAGGAACAAAATAACAACAACAACAACAATAAGAATTAAATAAACGGAAACAGCATCAACGAACAGAATGGCGATGATGGAGCGGAGGAAACGAGAACGAGCAGGAAATATAGAAGAGGAAGAGGGAGGAAGAAGAAGAACATGTCGTGTAAGCCGATCCGAGAAGAGGGAGGGGACCCTTTAGGATGTCCTTCCTTTTTTTTTTTTTATGTGTGTGTGTGTGTGTGTGTGCCTTCTACATCGTATTCATGCATTTTTTTTTTTTTTTTCCCCCTTCCTCTCTTGCCTTGTGCCGTGGCGTACTGCATTTGGTGGTGGTGGGGAGGGGCAAACACACACGCACGCTGCCTTTTTATTCTGCATGGCCGGAGGCGTTTTTTTTTTTTTTTTTGTTCTTCTTAAGGCAACAAAGATGGAGAGAAGAGGCGAACAGTGAAGAAGGAAAAGCAAAAGGGAAATAAATGGGATTTTATGCCTGACATGAGGCATCCGTTGAGTCTTTTCTTAGCGTTGATTGCTGGACTCAGTGTGTGCACATGTCTGTTGGGTACAGACATGTATTATTGTTATTATTCCTGCTGTTCCCTTGCTTTATACGTTGGTTCCCCCTTTTTTCTCTCACTTTCTCTATTTTCCCCCGTGTGTGTGTGCATGATGCTCTTTTTTCTTTTGCCATTCATTCCGTTTGCTGGCCGGGGAGGGTAGCGACGTGGGGGGGAGGGGAGGGAACAGAAATCACTTCCTCCCCCTTTTCATTTTAGAATAAACACGAGAAAAAAAAATGTTAAAACATAAATGCGATGGTTTTTTTTTTTTTTTTTTTTTTTTGCATCACATCCGCGAGGTAGAGGAGCAGCGGCATTTGCCCTTTTTTTTTTTTTTTTTTTTTGAATTCCACACGCGAGGCACAATACATGTTGTGACGTGCGTATAAAGTTTTTGCTTTCTTCCCTCTCTTTTTTTTTTTTTTTTTTTTTTTTTGGTTGGTGCCTCGCACACTTAATTGTAGCGCACTGAGAGCGGCGAACAGCCAAACAACAAAAACAAGAAGAAGAAGGCGATAAAAAAAAAAAAAAAAAACAACAACAAAAGTAGGAGGGTTAGGCCACGCTCACATACACTCACACAGAGAGGCAGAGACACAGATTATTTGAGTAATTGAGCGGGTGGGTAAAATATATAATAAATATAAATATAAATATATAAATATATATATATATATTATTACTATTATTATTATTGTTAAAGAAGTATCCTTGAAGCGGCTATATTACATTCCGTTATTATTCATTTATTACTTATTATTATTTTTAATTTATTACAACCTGATTTTGACCTGCAGCAGGCAAAATGGGGGGCTTGATATCAACGTTGATGGACCTGCGAAACAGCATGTCTTTGGTGCCACATCCGGTCCTTACCGGAAAGAGGGAGCAGCTGACATTGACGCTGCCTGGAACAGAGACGGAAACGACATCGGCCATCTACCGCCACAGTCGAACTGGAAACGAGGCGGAGCACCGGCGAATTCAGGAGGAATACCGTGCAAGAAATTGTGTGCAAACGCTTGAGGAGAAATGCAAAACATTGGGCCCACGTCCTGCTGTTGCTTACCGTCCGCTAGAGCGATTAGAGCGCCGCTCCGTCCGCAATGCGGATGGGACTGAGCGCACGCTTGACTACTATCACTTCCGTGGGCGTCAGGTGGTGTCTTACGAGGATTTATGGCATTACATTACGTCCTTCGGCTCGGGGTTACTTGAGCTTGGGGTGCCTCAGCGTAGCAAGATCACCATTTATGAAGACACGCGATGGGAATGGCTTGTGTCTATTTACGGTATCTGGACGCATAACATGGTCGCCACGACGGTCTATGCGAACCTCGGTGAAGATGCCTTGAGATACGCCCTCTCGGAGACCGATTCAGCGGTTATCATTTGCAGTGGCCGGACACTGAAGATGCTTCTCACGCTGCTCCGTGAACGAGGGCTACATCCCATCATTGTTTGCCTCGATAGCGTTCCAGTTGATGTCGACAAGGGTGACTATCAAATCGTTGCGTGGACGGATGTTGTGAAAAAGGGCGCGGAGGCAAAACATGCCATAAACATTCCCACCGACAACGACATTGAGGCGATGATTATGTACACAAGTGGCACGTCCGGCGATCCAAAGGGCGTCATTCACACTCACGGTTCGATTGCCGCGGGTATTAATGCTCTTGAAGAGCGACTAAGCGATCTTTACAATTCGACAGCAGAAACGGAAACGTACTGTGCTTTCTTGCCACTTGCACATATTCTCGAGTTTGGCATTGTAAACATCTTTTTGAAAAGAGGCAGTCTGGTTGGGTTTTGTAATCCCCGGACCCTTACAGACGAATTTGCCATTCCGCACGGTGATTTCAAAGAGTTTTCCCCAAAAATTATCATTGGCGTGCCGCGCATCTTTGACACGATCAAGAAGGGTGTAGAGAGGAAGATTCCACCTCCGAATAGTTTAAGACGAATGATATTTGACAAGGCATTCACCTCACGTCTGAGGGCCATCATGAGGGAATATGACACGCCTTTCTGGAATCAAAAGGTGTTTAGCGATGCGCTCAAGTTGCTTGGGGGAAAAACATACGCAATGCTTTCCGGCGGCGGCCCTCTTAGTGCTGAGACGCAGGAATTTATTGACGTTTGTTTTGGCGGTCCGATGGTGATTCAGGGCTGGGGTCTCACAGAGACGGTGTGTTGCGGTGCGACGCAGCGCCTGGGATACATAGCAACAAACGACGTTGGTCAGCTGCTTGTGACAGCAGAAATGAAGCTGCTGGACGTGGATGAGTACAAGCACACGGACACCCCCGAGCCGCGGGGGGAGATTCTTCTGCGGGGTCCGTTCCTCTTCAAGGGCTACTACATGCAGGAAAAACTCACGCGAGAGGCTCTTGACGAGGATGGCTGGTTTCACACGGGTGATGTTGGCAGCATCACGGCGAACGGTTCCCTGCGTATTATTGGCCGTGTGAAGGCACTGGCGAAGAATGTGCTGGGAGAGTACATTGCGATGGAGGCACTGGAGTCCATGTATGTAGACAACGCACTTTGCGTGCCTAATGGTGTGTGTGTGCTTGTCCATCCTGCTCGTTCGTACATTTGCGCGCTGGTGCTGACAGATGCTGTAAGGGCGGCCAATTTTGCTGAAAAACACGGTCTGCGAGGTTCATTGGAGGATCTGCTTAATAACGAGACTTTTCACAAAAAGGCAGCGGAGTCGTTGGCCGCCACGGCGAAGAAGGCTGGACGCAAGTCATTTGAATTGGTGAGGTACGTTCGCGTACTGAACGACGAATGGACACCAGAAAACGGTCTTATGACGCCCACCTCGAAGCTGCGTCGTGGTAACATTGAGAAACATTACACCGAACTCATTAAGCAGCTTTTCACTGAGGATCGATGATGATGATGGTGATTACTGCCACCGCAGCCTAGCTCGGTTTGCCTTCTTTTCTCTGTTCTTTTTTTTCCTTCTTTCTGGTCGTTCGCACAAGTAATAGGTAGGTTAGGTTTGTGTAAGCAGTTGTTGTTTTCTTTTTTTTTTTTTTCTGGGTTGAAATGTTATTATTATTATTATTATTTTTTTTTTTTTAACCTCTTTTTTTTTTGTATTTTTTGAGGATGTGTGCTTTTCTTTGTTTTCCTTTTTTTTGGGTGGGTGGGTGGGTGGGTGGGGGAAGGCGTACAACACCCACAGACTGCGTATATGAGCGGGGGGTATCTGTGTATGCATGTATAAGGACGTATACGCAACATTTACAAGGTGGATGTCACTGCACAAAATACACGATGTGGAAGATTTATCAGCCTTGTAATTTCCACCGGATGGGCTTCTTTTCTCCCTTAATTTGCCGCGCTGGGCGCGTTTAAATGCTTTTTTTGTGTTTTTTTTTTTGTGTGTGTTTTCCTCCCCCTCCCCCTATTCCGGAAGGCAATATTAGTTGAGGGATGTAATGAAATGTGGATACTTTTTTTTTCCCCTATCATCTTCCTCCTTCCTTTTTTCCTTTTGTGTGTGTGTGTGTGTGTGTGCCCGCCGCGTTCCTTTTGCCCTGCGTTGGATGGGGCGGACGGACGGGGGGAGGTGAAAAAAGGGGGCGAGGGCAGAGGGGGTTTGTTTCGGCTTTTTTATTGTTGTGGTTTTGTGGGGATGATGCCTTCAGTGTGCGGGGCGAGAGAGGACGAAGCGACATGGGGGGGTGGGTGGGTGGGTGGGTGCAGGGTGAA
>NW_001849481.1:72590-74639 GCF_000209065.1 Trypanosoma cruzi
TGTGCGGGCCACTTGCGAGGTGAGGAACAGAAGGGGAAGAGGCACAGTGCCGCAGAATAACGCACACACACACACACACACACACACACACACAAAAGTGGGGGAAAAAATATAAACAAATAAAATCAATAAATAAAACCACTTTATTAGAAGCGAGAAGGAACTGGCAACTTTCAGTGTTTATCACCTTCTTTGGGCACACGTGTATACCCGCACGTTGGTAGTGGAAACGAAGTAACGGACGGTACGCACTTGTGCACATGCACGCCTTATATATTTGAGATGTGTATGTAATTGTGTACAGGAGCGTACCCGTCTTTATTTTTGTCTGTGCGTGAACGCCTCTTCCTCTCCCTCTCTCTCACTGGTGGTGTTAGTGGTGGCGGGAGTCGCCGACGTTAAACGACTTGTCAGACTAGTCCTGGGAGAAGTGCCTTTTTTTTTTTTTTTTTCCGGTATGACTGGTGTTTTGTTCCTTTTTTATTTTCTGTTTTTTTTTTTTTTTTGTTTTGTTTTGTTTTCCTGTTTTCGTCTCAGTGAGGAGGGAAAGGGGGAGGGCATGAATGCCTGCGATTGTGTGCGGGCCAAAGCGGGGAAAGGGAGGGAGGGAGACAGAGAGGGAGGAGGGGGGATGTCCACAGAGTTGGCGGTGTCACGAGAGGAATGGAAGACGATGACGGCAAAAAAAAAAAAAAAAAAAAAAAAAAAAATTACATAAATTTATATATTTTTTCTTTTCTTTTCTTTTATTTTATTTTATTTTCTTTGGGGGGGTTTGCAAAAGTACACATGCCGTGGAATGACGGGCGGGGGATGTGTTTGGCCCTATTTTTATGGGTGTGGAGGACGACATGTGAACTCATGAAAAAAAAAAAAAAAAAAAAAGAATGGAGGAGAAATGAAGGGGAAAAACAAAAACAAAAACAAAAAAAAAAGAAAAAAAAAAAACAGGGGGAATTCCCGCGACCGCACATTAAACAGAGAAACAAAAAGACTGCGAGAAATATCTTTTTTTTTTCTTTTTTTTTTTCTTCTCTCTCTTTGTGGTGCACCACAACCATTGAGAAGGGATGCTCACAGCTGATGTTATGTGCCATCACCTTCTTTTTCCATCTTCTGCCCTCCCTCCCTCCCCCCAAACAAAAAAAAACAAAAAAAAAAAAAGACACTAGCGAAGGAAATATCCCCAGAGGAATAAAAGGAAGTATATTTTTTTCTTTTGAAAAACAAAAACAAAAACAAAAACAACAACAACAAGAGAAAAAAGAATATCCGTCTGTGGTTCTCAGGAAAAAATGAACACGGTAACGGCGTCGAACCTTTTGGAGAATTCCGTTTTCTCCCTCATGGATCAAGAGAACAGTCGCCGCATGGTTCCCCACGATAAAATACAACGGATATGGCAGTACGGGGCACAAAACGAGCCATTGCCAGGAACGGAAACAGAGAATATGTCGGCTGTTTACCGCCGTGTTGGCACAAACGATGCGGAGCACGCAAAGCTTTGCCACGAGTGGTACTATGGGGATAATATGCCTCAGAGGTTTAAGAAAATCTGTGAGGAAGGTGGAAGTCGCAACGCCTTTGGGTACCGTCCGGTACTGCGCGTCTCAAAGGAGGTCTTGAAGGATCAAAACGGTCTGGAGCGTGCATATGACATTACATACCTGACTGAAACCCGTTACATTGATTTTGACACGCTTTGGGGATATATTACGGCGTTTGGGCGTGGCCTCGCGGAGCTCGGTATTCGGCCGAACGCCAATGTCGCCATTTACGAAGAGACACGTTGGGAGTGGCTAGCGACTATCTACGGCATTTGGTCACAGGGCATGGTGGCTTGCACCGTGTATTCAACATTGGGTGAGGCCGCGTTGGCGTATGCATTCAGGGAGACGGAGTGCAGTGCGATTGTGTGTAACGCGGCGTCGGTGCGGAATCTGCTAAGGATGATGCGCGAGGATTTAATACCTTCTGCTGTTATTATATACTTGGGGGAGCTACCGCCCGATGTCGAAGCAGGAAGTCACCGAATTTTCTCTTGGCTTC
>NW_001849481.1:74739-78484 GCF_000209065.1 Trypanosoma cruzi
CTACTTCGAGTACAAACCTGTCTTCACCATCGGCGTACCACGCATTTTTGATACAATCAAGAAAACGGTGGAGGCAAGGTTGGCGCCACGCGGTTCTCTGGAGCGTCGAATATTTGAACATGCCTTTCAGAGTCGTCTACGGGCGCTGAAGGATGGAATGGAGACGCCCTACTGGAACGAGGTGGTGTTTGGGCCTTTTCGCTATCTGCTTGGTGGGAAGATGCGCACGATGCTTTCAGCTGGCGGTCCCATTAGTGCTCCCACACAAACTTTTCTCAATGTCGTTTTTGGGTTAATGGTTCAGGGTTGGGGTCTCACAGAGACCGTTTGTGTAGGGACAAAACAGCTCTGCGGCGACATTGAAACCGTCGTGGCAGGACAACAGGAGCGCATATGCGAGATGTGTCTTTTGGATGTGGATGAGTACAAGCACACGGACACCCCCGAGCCGCGGGGGGAGATTCTTCTGCGGGGCCCGTTCCTCTTCAAGGGCTACTACATGCAGGAAAAACTCACGCGAGAGGCTCTTGACGAGGATGGCTGGTTTCACACGGGTGATGTTGGCAGCATCACAACACATGGACGCTTGCGTATTATTGGCCGTGTGAAGGCACTGGCGAAGAATGTGCTGGGAGAGTACATTGCGATGGAGGCACTGGAATCCATGTATGCACACAACGCACTCTGCATGCCTAATGGTGTGTGTGTGCTTGTCCATCCTGCTCGTTCGTACATTTGCGCGCTGGTGCTGACAGATGAGACAAAGGCTATGATGTTTGCGAAGGAGCACGGCATTGAGGGCAGCTATCCGGATATCTTGCGTGACCCGGCGTTCCAGCGCAAGGCCACGGAGTCCATGCAGGCAACGGCACGAAAGGCAGATCGGCAGAAATTTGAGTGTGTACGGCATGTGCGTGTCGTTGGTGATGAGTGGACGCCTGAGAATGAGATACTCACGGCGGCTGGCAAACTGAAGCGCCGCGAAATTGACAAGCGGTACGCCGACGTCATTCAGCTAATGTTTGTGGAGGAGTGTTAGGGAGGGGAAGAAAAAAACAAAAAAAACAAAAAACAACAACAAAAACAAAACAAAAAAAAACAAACAAAAATAATAAAAAAACAAAACAAAACAGAAATAATGAAAAAAAACTGTGTGATGATAATAAATGTTCTATATGTATGACCGTTGTGTGGCGCCCAGTTGTGATTTTTGTTTGGCGGTATGTACAATGTACCGCCATAATGTGCCTGAGAGTGGAGCTGGATAGGCGCTTATCGAGTACGGTTGTTGTTTTTGTTGCATGTGGTGGGCCAGTCGTTCCACTTCGTGCCTGTTCCGCTGCACTTTTTAACGCCTTCCTTTCGTATGTTGCCACTTGCGTCTTTCTATTACTAATTTTGATTTGTTTCTGGGCTTTACGTATGTTGATTTGCCTCTCTTCCCTTGATGCTTGTGCGTCGTCGCCCTGACGACGGAATTTCCCTCCCGTGGCCGGTGTGAAGGCTGCTGGGTTGAGGGCTCCAGGCGTAGGGCATTTCCCGCACAGCAGAAGTCATTTTTTTTTTCCGCTCTTTTTTTCTTTTTTCTTTTTTCTTTTGTATTTTGAGTTTTATTTCGATTTCTTTTTTTTTATTCATTTTTCGTGCACGTCGCGAATTTTCATGAGGACGGAAGCGAGGGAAATGGAAGCACGGCGGGTGTATTTTTATTTATTTGCTTCTTCTTCCATTGCCATCATTGTGTTTGCATGTGTCTTTCCCTCTTTTTTTCTTTTTTTTTTTCAACGGATGCTGTTTTTCCTCCCGTGGCGGTGGACGAGAGGACGGAGATAGATAACGGTGCTGTGAAATTGGTGCCGGAGAGTATGTTTTGGGCACTCGCCCCAATTCCCTCTCCCCACTCATATTTGTGTCTGCGCGATGGCTCTTTGGCGCTTGCGAGAGGGGTGAGATGAATACAACTCGTATTTTGTAGGAGCGTCACAAGCACCTCTTAAAATGCTGTATTTTTTTTTCCCCTTTTGGTGATGGCGGTGAATGGTTGGCATCGTCTTTTTTTTTTTTTTTTTAGTTATCTTTTTCTTCCACCCTCCCCCTTATCGTACTTTTGGCTTCACTCCGTGACGGATGCATGTGCGCCTGTTGGACTTGGGCGCTGAAAGGCCGTTATATTTTTTTTTTTTTTTTTTTTTTTTTGGTTGTTGTTAGTCACTTCTCTTAAGGGGGTTGGGAGGGGAAGGGAATAAATAACAACGGTTGCAGCAAGTCTGTACTTGGGTGCGGCGGCTAGATACACATCTTGACGTTGGCGCACACACACAAACGTATTTTTACTTGGAGAAGGAAGGTCAAGGGGTTAGGGAGATTTTACAGGGACTCAGAAGAAGTTTTTTTGTGAAGGTGATTGCGTCCACAAGAAAACAACATCACCGCACACAACATATCTCCCAGAAGGGATAACACCACTACTACTACCACCAGTAGTAGTCGTAGTAAAAGAAGCAGCAGCGACAAGAGGCTCCAAAGAAGGGAGGTGGGTGGATAAATTAAGCCGGAAAAGGAAGAAATAAAGGCCCAATATTATAGGCAAGCAAGAGTTAAGAGAAATGGGTGGCTGCGTTGTCTCGTTGCTGGACGCGAGGAATCGGTACTCCATCGTCACCCACAATGACGTGATGGAGTACCGACGTCTTGGCGTGCTGAACGTCCCTGTCCCGGACACGGAGAAACCCGACGCGTCAGCTATCTATCGCATTGCTGGCTACGACGATGCGCAGCAGAAACAACTCTCAAAAGAGTTGTACAACGGGCCAAACCTCACGCAGCGTTTTGAGACAATTTGCCTTCGCGACCCAAAGCGAAATGCGCTTGCATACCGCCCAATTGATCGCGTGGAGCAGGAAAAGATGAAAGACATTGTTACTGGCAGCGAAAAGGTAATGGATGTCACTTATCTCAATGAAACTAAGTACATGACTTTTGAGGCTCTATGGGAGTGCATGCTTTCCTTTGGGCGTGGCCTCGCGGAGCTCGGTATTCGGCCGAACGCCAATGTCGCCATTTACGAAGAGACACGTTGGGAGTGGCTAGCGACTATCTACGGCATTTGGTCACAGAGCATGGTGACTTGCACCGTGTATGCAACATTGGGTGAGGCCGCGTTGGCGTATGCACTTAGGGAGACGGAGTGCAGTGCGATTGTGTGTAACGCGAAGAACGTTGCACGCCTTGTTGAATTAATTACTCACGGCAATATCCCTCGGGCTTCAATTATTTACAACGACACCCTGCCAGCATCTTTCGATGCAAAAGGCTGCCGCGTGATTCCATGGTCTGAGGTTGTGGAGATGGGCCGCCGAGTCGCCGAGCAAGTTCCCTTGCGAATACCGACTGACAACGACTTGACAGCGCTGATTATGTACACAAGTGGTACTACGGGAGATCCAAAGGGCGTGATGCACACACACGGCTCTCTTGTCGCTGGGGTGAGCGGGTTGAATTACCGTGTGTTGGATAATATTGGCCCTTACGAAGAAGGTGAAACGTATTGCGTTTATCTTCCACTTGCTCACATCATGGAGTTTAGTGTCATGAATATCTTTGTCGCACGCGGGGCGTTGATCTGCTTTGGTACCCCGCGAACGTTGACGAGGGCTACTGCCCGTCCCACCGGCGACCTTGAGGAATTTAATCCGGTTTTTATCATTGGCGTGCCACGTGTCTACGAATCAATTAAAAAGGCAGT
>NW_001849481.1:78584-88270 GCF_000209065.1 Trypanosoma cruzi
TGTGTTTTTGTGTTTTTTTTTTTTTTGATGATGTAGATTGTTGGTTTCCTTTTTTTTTTCTTTTTTTGTGTTGTTATTCCTGTGGAGGACAATTTACACCACGAAGTCATGATGCCGTGCCGGGCGCAGGGAACGTGGCGATTGTGCGAACGGGGTGTTATGGCGTCCAACTGAGGGTGACGAAGGGGTGGCACGGGGTTTCTTCTCCGTTACCGCCGTGTATGTGTGTGTGTGTGTGTGTGTGTGTGTGGGGTGCGTTGAAAGCGAAATAAAATGAACTGGAGGAAGGATTGACTTTTTTTTTTTTTTTCCCTGTCTGATTGGGTTTTGCCATCTATTTGCGGGGTGTACGTGGGTGTGCGGCGGCATGCCATCTCGACGGGGGGAGCGGAGGGGGTGATGAATTGAAGGACAAGTGCCTTTTTTTTTCCTTTTTTTTTTTTTTTCCACCGCCATTAATTTTATTATATTTTTGATTTGCCCGAAGTGTTGTGTCGTGTTGCTCCTCCCCCTTCTCCCCTCTTCCTTTTTTTTTTTTTTTTTTGTGTGTGTGTGTTGTAGTCTTTGGGGTGCTGTCGCTCCTTCCGATTGGGCGGTGCGGTGCATCTGTTCCCCCCCCGGCCGGAAGGAGGACGAAGGGGGCATCAGCACGGACACACACGACGAGGGCAAAAACAACAAGAAGAAGAAGAAGAGATCCGGAGGAGGAAAGAAGGGTGGCCGCTTTTGAGTACCAAAAAAAAAAAAAAAAAAACAAAAAACAAAGGAGGGGGTCTGCGTTATTCCTTTGCGGCTTTTTTTTTTCTCTCTTTTTCTCTTTTTTTTTTTTGCTACTACTGCGGTTGCATTTGTCCAACCGTTGGCAGTCGATGTGCACGCTTTTGGCTGGATACTGCACTGCTGTTGCTTCTTGGCCTCAACGTCCACAACATCTTTCCTTTTTTTTTTTTCTCTTTCTTATCCCTTGCAGTTGCCCCGCACCAGAGGCCTTTTGGTTTTTGGTGTGCGCGCCTTTTACGATCCAATAATTCCGCACTATCGTTGAGGAACATCAACAGCAACGGGAGAAGGGAGGGAGACCGTAAAGGCGTTGTGTGCGCGCTCATACCTGTCGGACGCTGTTTTGCTGCATTCGTTGTCGTACCTGTCTTTTTTTTTTTTTTTTCTATTGCGTTATTGCCGCTTGCCTTATTTACGTGGACGCCATCAGCTGCAGCCGCATGGGATAGGGCAAAGCGACGAGACCAGAGAACAGAGGGTTTCACTGTGGGTAGCCAATTATGCGAGGAAGGACGTCCGATGCGTACTTAACATCTTCGACGCTTATGTGCAATTGCATGTGTTTCTGCAAGCGACTCGGTGTTGCCCGGTGCCTACTGATGCGTGTGTGTATTTGCGTGCGGCCTCCCAATTCCTCCCACGTTGGTGGCTCACTTCTTCGTTGATAACACAAACTCCCTTCATTTTCCCTCATCCATTGTGGGGGATTTAAGGGCTGAAGTGCCGCAGTACTGTTGTCTTTTTTTTTGGGCGGTGATTTCCATCCCTTTTTGTGGGTATATGCGTCGGTGGTCTCTTCGGTTCCATCCTCTTTAGTGCACCTGCTATTTTTATTATTATTGTTATTTTGTTGCCGATTGATTTGGCCCTTTTTATTTATTTATTTATTTATTTTTGTTTTGTTTCTCTTCTGCGGCGAGTTGGGAGGGCCACAACCACCACCACCACCACCGTCCATGCATGCGTGACGGACTGCTGCTGCTGCTGCTGCCGTCTGCGAGAGGTGAAGCTGCGGGGTTCTGCAATGCACGGTCGTTCCAACGTGTTTTCTTATTCTCTTCATGGTGTTATTGTCGCCGTATATGTGTGTATGTATATGTTTGGCTGGGCGGTGCAGCGTGTGGGCTGGGGGCTCTGGCACCTGCACTAACTCAAAGGGAGGGAAAAAGTGTACATATTCAAAAAGACAGGCATAAACAAAAAATACATACACAAACCGCGTAAAGGAGGCAATAAATCAATCAAATAAACAAAAAAACAAGAATAAAAACAAACAACAATACAAAACGGCATTTCGTGCAATGGCGCCTCGTAGCGAAAACGGCGCCGCAAAGCCGGCGTGCGAATCGGCAAGTCGGCTGGATTTTTATCTTCCACCGCCTGATGACCGCGCGTACCGTCGCGGGAGGATTCAACGCCTGCGTGACCAAATCACAGCATGGCGACGTCAGCCGCGACGAGGTGGCGCACAGGCGTACGCCAGGGCAGCGAGTGCAGGGACAGAGCAGAGGGGACTTGTAGTGGACATACCGCTGTGGAAAGCATCGACCGTTTCACCCACACGGCGGAATGTTTCAAGGCATGAGAAGGTGTTCATGTTATCGCAGGTGTCGCGTAGTCCGCCGAATGCGAAACATATCTTTTCTTCTGCGATGCAAGGGGGAGATCTTCGAGAGAAGACACCATTACGCTCGTCAAATTACACCAATATGAAGAACAGTTTTAACCACAAGGCACAAACTACTGGCCGAGTGATGGAGGTCCCGTACTTTCACGATCAAACCATCTTTTGTCTACCAAGAGACAGACGTGTCCCCATGACTGCTGCTACTGTTGATGCAGCTGCCGCCCTTTCTGATGCCATGGACGACGGTGAGGGCCAGCAGACGGATTCAAATGCGGGTTTCTGCTACGGCGTCACCTCAAACAGTGAGGAGATGACACGCCATAGCGAGCATTTAAGACATGAAAGGAAGGCAGACCGCGATGGGACACCTCTTCCCGAAAAGACTACATTCGGCAGCGACCGCTTCGAAGGGGCTCCCTCTGTATTCTTTTCATCTCTGCAGTCAAAAGGTGGGAGGGCGGCGTCGGTGCCGAAATCAACAAAAAGTAAGGGTCTTACAATTGACTCGACATTTGCTGCAATGACGCGAAGCGTAGAGTTGGCGACGGCGGTGCATGCGGAGTGCACGCATCGCCGAACGGCGATGCAGCGTTCACGGAGCGACAGCTTTCGTCAACGCGTCCTTGAGCAGACGATGGAGATACCTGTTGACTGGAGGGAGTTTGAGCGTGTCTCACCGTGCGGTAACGCATCGTGCCTCACCACGTCGCCTGATGAACAATGTAGTGCTGCTAGTATGGGTCGCACCCATTGCACCGCCAATTTTGGTTCTTGTAGCGTTGGTCGAGGGCCAATGCGATTGTACAGCATTCGTCTGAAGAAGCGCTTGTTGAACTCGGAGGGGTCGATGGAGAAGGCGTCAAGCTTCCCTCGACTTGGTACCCGCGTGATACTTTCCAAGCCGTGGGTTTAATCTCGATAGGGATGAGCATGTATGGTTCACAAAGAGGAGTAACGACGAGGACACACATTGCGAAGAGAAAAAAAAAAAAAAAAGGGGGAAATAAAAACGAAAGAAATAAAGAAAGAGAAGGAATGAAAATGAAAAGGGAGGGACGTGAGAGGGGAGTTGACATGTAAATAATATAGGCGTTTTTGCGTCAATGTCTGTGACGCCGACTCCGCTTTTGCTTGTAGCGGGAGGGTTGTTGTTGTTGTTGCCATAAGCGAGGCGTGGAAGCATCTTTTTTTTTTTTTGTTTGTGTGTGTGTGTGTGTTGGTGAGTCGTTTCTTCTTTTGTCTTTGCCCAGTTCTTTTATTCCTGAGTTTGCATGGTCGCAACAGACAGAGAGGGACAAAAAACAAAACAAAAGAACAACAACAAAAGAGCTGGACATAGGAATTATATTATTGCTGCACGCCGTATTTTTATTTTTGGCGTATTGCAGGCATTTCTTTTTCTTTTTATCTCTCTCTCTTTCTGTTTTTTTTTGTTGGATGTAATGTAATGTATCTATATCTATCTATATCTATATATATATACATGTATCTGTTTGTGTACGTGTTTGTCTTGTTGGTGTTGTTGTTGTTGTTGTTACAATTCTGCCTACCACAGAAATTGGAGCACTGGCGATGGCGGTGAGGCAATGATACCGCCTGTGTTGTTTACATTTTCCTTTTTAACGCACACATTCCCCCCTCAGTATATATATATTTATTTATTTTTTTTGTCTGTTGCTCTTACTCCTGTTCGTGTGTGATTTTAATAATTTCTGTTCCGGCGGCTTTTTAGCCGTAAAATGGGGTGGTAGCGCCCGCTATTTGTTTGCTCGCACTGGGGACGGTTGCATATTTCTTTTCTTATCCTCTCTTTATTTTTATTTTTATTTTTATTAGGCGTTGACGCTGCTGTATTGTCTACGTTTCTTTTTTCTTTTTTTTTTTCCCTTTTTAATCTTTCTTCCCTTTTTAACGCACGTGTTGCCTTCAGTTTTATTTGCCGCGACGAGCTGCTGGCGAGCGCCGGGGGAGGCGGCGGCGGTGTTTCATCGTGGGGGAGGTTTGAGGGGCTTTTTAGATGTCGCGGCGCTGCTTTATGGTGTACCCGTTGCCGTCCGTGGCTGACGAGTCGTTTTTGAATGTCATCTTCGACGGCGGGGTTTGTCGCAGCGTATTTGCGGGATTTGGGCCGCGCCGCTTTGCCCTGGTGGAGCTGCGGGACGACGCCCGCGCGGAGGCGGTGACATCCGCCCTGGGGCCTACGCCTTCACCACATGTGAATACTCACACGAGTGCCAGCGACCTCCTGAAGGACAAGGACGACGATTGTGGGCTGGAGAAGCTGGGTTCTGCACCCGTCGCTGCCGCATCCAACTCGAGGCGGAGGGGCAATGCTGCCGGGAGAAAAAAAGATGGCGGTGATCCCACTGGGGGCGCTGACAGTGACGGCTGTACCGGGACGAGTGGTATTGCGTACATTGGCCGGCTGCGGTTCCGCAACACGCCGATTCAAGTGCTGCCGAGTCCCATTACACTCGACGAGATATACCGTTGCGGCGGACAGTTGCCGCAGCGTTATTCAGGAAGGAAGACAGAAGGCGACAAACCGCAAGGGCGTGTGGGTCGAGGGCCGTTGGAGCGGAAGCGGCAACGTCCGCCTGCCACGGAGGAGACCACCACCGAAAGCGAAAACGCGGCAATGGCGGGTGGGGGAACGACGACCGCCTCGAATGGCGACGCCTGTCGCCGGTGCGGGTCGACGGAACATTTCACGCGGCAGTGCAGCGCCGACTTGAGCACGGAGGACGCGGATGGAAAAAGAGGCGGGGCTGCGGGAGTCGCCACGGGATCTGGGCCGCGCGGCACCTCTCCACGCAAACGCGCCGCAAAACACGTCTTCCCTGCAGACTGCTGCCAAAAGTGCGGGTCATCGCTGCACTTCACGCGGCACTGCGATGCCGACGCTCACAGCGCCGGTGAATCGGCGAGGCCGCAGGATCACACGGGATTAGACGATGCTGCCGTGGCCCACGCTGTTGTGCCCAAGAAACAAGACAAAGCAGGGCACCATGAGCCCCCTAACAAGAAAAACGAGAAGCAGCAACAACGAAAACAAGAGCAACGGCATGTCGCACTGTGCACGTCGAAGGATCAGTGCAAGCACTGCGGCTCAGATGCCCACTTTTCTCGCCACTGCCCCTCAAAGTGAGCTGCACTGTCTGGGGGAAAGAAGAGGATGAGGCATAAAGGGGGACGTGCGTTTAAAGACGGTTAAATCAACAGCGGCGAAAAGAGAACTGATGAGAAGAAACTCTTTTTTTTTTTTCCTTCTGCAAATAATAACAAAGAAAAAAGAGGGAAGAAAAAAGAAAGGAAAACAAATATGCGAGAAAAGAGCAGCAACAACAAAAAGAAGAAGGCAGATATTTGCACGCAGGAGTTCCGTACAATCCGTAGTCAATGTTGTACATGTGTATTGAAGTCTACTCTTTGCTAAATATGTTATTGGGTGGTCCCGTGAGTCCGTGCGGTTAACTGATTGACTCATTCCTTCCTTTTTTCCCTCCCAGAGGAACAGGAGGTGCAAAGGGCATATATACATATATATATACATTGTAGCTTTGGGCATGGCGTCGAATAAACCGCGGCATCGGCCAATCAGCATCGACGATGACGCAGAAATTGACTTTTCTGCAGTGACGAAGAAGGCAGCCCCGGCGAGGCCCGCCGTTCCTCCCGCACTACTGCAGTGCACGGTGACAGACACGGCACAGAAACAAAAGGAGACAGCAGTTGTGCTGCAGGCAGTGGACCCAAGGCTCAACTCACAGACACACCGAGTTGCTGCACGCCGTCGTGTTGGCTTCGGTGGCGCCCCGGCGATCCCACCGGTGTTTAATTCAACAGCCCCACTTGCTGCCACTGGCATGACAGCGTCTGGCGTCGCGAGTAACAATAGTGGTGGCACCGATGATGCCAAAAGAAGTAAGGAGCTGCTGGACGCCTTCTGGCGCGAAGATGCGGCGCGGAAGGAGGAGGAGTCATGCCAGACACGACGTGAAACATACGAGCAGCGGCTGCGAGCCCTTTGGCACGGCGAAGTTACCACTTCGGAGGAGGCCTTGAACGCAGGACGTGTTGGCGCCGCGCCGCTCCAAAAATATTTCTTGCTGGATCAATTCTTTGAAGATGGTGTTCCCGACGTGGAGCCGTGGGACCTCTGGGCGCTCTCCATGCCGCGTTATGGAGCGGCAAACTTGGCTGCAGGGCCCCTCGATCGTGTGCATCACCCCGTGCTACCCGGGACACACTACTCACAGCACTACCAGCACCGAGCAGACGAAAGACCGGTTGAGGTAAAATTGATGAAGACTCGGGAGGAGTTACGTGCGGAGCGTCGCGAGCGACTACGCAAGGAGAAGGAAGTTCGTGATTACGCGAAGAAATTTGCTCGCCAGGAGCAACGACATGAGGCGCAGTTCGGCGGCGAGCTTACGGCCGCATCGCTCGGTTCCACGGCGAAGGATCGTCTCACCAACAACAACCTTCGCTTCAATCTTTTTAGTGACAGCGTGATGAACCCACTGAGCACGGAGAATAAAGTTTTTTCACAGTACCAAGAACGATTTCTTGAACACCAACGCCGTAATCACGAACGTCATGTGGCGGCAATTCCGCAGCAGGTTGAAAAGCGCAAGCGTGACCTCAAACGGCACTCTGAGGAACAGCCAGTCTTTAGAGTCTATCGCATTTACCCCATTTTTACCCCTGCACATCTTGGGAAGCTGCGGAACTTTGCAAATGATGGTCTGTTGCGTGGTTTTATCCTTTGGGTGTGCCGGTGCGATGCATTGGTGGTGTTGACAGGTGGGGAGGTTGCGGTGCGGCATTTGGAACGTTGGATTTTGGAGAAAATGAGGTGGGAATCTTCTGAGACGGTTGCTGTTCGGTTGGTGACATGTCCACTGCAGGACGCCACGACGTTTTCATTTGTATCAGCGAAAAGTCGAAAACGTGGAAGTCATCCAGCACAGACGAGGGAGGAGGAGGAAGAGGGGAAGGAGGGCGATAAGACGAGGGTGAATAGGGATGAGAAGAAGAGAGAGGATGGCACCGAGCACGTCTACATGAACTTTGTGGATAGTGTGCAGGAGGGTGAGAGTTTTATGCGCTCCATGCCAACTGAAGGGCCGTGGCGTGATCTCTCGCACATTTGGCGTGCCGCACTCGCACCTGAGGTTGGACGTAACACAAACTTGTCTTGACGACGTGGGTGGTGAAAGAGGCACGTCTTTGAGCGCGAGGGAAGAATAGCGAGAAAGATGCGTGCTTGTAACAAATGCTGCGGAGCCGGCATATATCAGAAGGGAGAAGTCGTGTATTGTTTTGTCTCCTATTTGCCTCTCTGTTTTCGTACCGTGTGGTTGGCCGTGGCTCACATGACTCATGTGTTTTTCTTTTTTGTCGCTCTTTTTTTTTTTTGGACATTTTTTTCTCTTTCCTTCCTTTCTTTCTTCTTTTTTTTTTCTTGACGCGCCAGTTAAAGGTTTGAAATTTTTATTTTCTTGATTTACTTTGAGAGTGTACGGGTTGTCTACAAGAGGCGGTTGATAACAATGTTCAGTTACCCACCATTTTCTCTTACGAAGCCTATGTATGACACGGACACCTACATAGGTCGCAGTTTATACTTTTTCTTCTCCATCAATCCGCTGCTGTGCTTCCAGACGGAACGCATGCTGATGCAGAAGAGGCTTCTCTTGGACCGTGTGGCGGCGGGTGAGAAGGTGTCGGTAGACGACAAAACGCTTTGGAAGGCACGCATGGCCATTGAAAACTGCGTGCATCCAACCACCGGAGAAGTAATCTTCCCCCTGTTCCGCATGTGTGCATTTCTTCCAATGAACAGTCTTATCGTACCCTTTATGATGACGCCAGGAACCGTCAGCAGCGTTGCGCGGACTGTATTCATCCAGTGGTTTAACCAGAGCTATAACTCTGCTGTGAACTACGCCAATCGTTCCTCTGAGAAGCAGAAGTTGGGGGAGTTGTCGAAGGCGTACGTTGCGGCGGTGGGTATTTCCGTTTCGGGCGCATTGGGCGCGACTGCGCTGCTTAAGCGCGTGCCGAGTGGCACCCTGCAGGCAACGGTCATTCGTGCAACGCTGCCGTGCCTTGCTGTTTCCGCTGCCGCTATTGTGAACCTCTCGCTGATGCGCAAGAATGAATGGATGTCGTCTGGTCAGGGACTGAAAGTTGTGGACGAGGACGGTGAAGTGCGTGGGTACAGCCTCGTTGCCGGCATGGACAGCCTGAAGAAGTGCTCCGTGACACGTGTTGTATGGAATATTCCTTCCATGTTTCTTCCGACACTGTTGATGGCACCACTCACGGCTCGCTTTGGCTTCGCTAGGGCGTACCCGATATGTACAGAGACAGCCTTGCAGATCGCAGGTCTTGCCGTGGGCGTGCCAGCCGCCCTTGGTGCCTTCAGCACGACTGTGAGCATTCCCGCTAATCGTCTGGAAACGTCTTTTCAGGATCTGAAGCGCAAGGACGGCACGCCAGTGAAGATGTATACTTACTACAAGGGACTTTAAGTTTTTTTTCTTTGGTGCCGTGACTGCGCTCACTCCCGGATGCGTGGTACCTGGAACCTTTTTTTTTTTTCTTTTCTTTTACTAACGAAAACGCATTCGCGATGATACAAAAGCGAGGGGATAAAATAGAAAGAAAAAAGAACGAAAATAATAAATAAAATTGAACGGGGTGGTGGAGTGGGGAGTTACAAAAACAAAGAAAAAACAAAAAGGGGGGAGGGGGGGAACGACGAAAACGAGAGAGAGAGAGATGAATTTTTAGCTTTAAAAATAAATAAACAAAATAAAATAATAAAATAAGGCGAGAAAACGGAGGAAAAAAAAAAAAGGGGGCGTGGCGGGGGTTCAATTTTTGATGTCCCGAAGTGTCCTTGGACGAGGCGCAAGATGTGGTAGGGCAGGTGTGTGTGTGGAATGAAATGCAACAAATGCGTACGCGCACTTAAATGCGCATTTATTAATTTGATTTTATAAAATACCGTTTTTTTTTTTTTATTATTATTATTTATTTTTTACTTTTTTTTTTTTGGGGGGGGGTTTCTTTTACTCCGGTTCTTCCCCCCGTTCTATTGTTTTCCCACTTAAGCAATTGTGTGGTGTGGTCCTGGGCGTACCATTTCATTTTGTTTTGTGGTTATGGTCAATATGAATACTTTTCTGTTTTTTTTTTTTTTTTTTTGGTTTTTGGTTTCTCCCCCCACCCACACACGTCCCCTGCCTTCCACGAACACCGCCAGCGG
>NW_001849481.1:88370-175415 GCF_000209065.1 Trypanosoma cruzi
TTGTAAGTGCTCCAGTCTCATGTATCACAGAAGTGGAGTGCGGTATTGAAAAACGCCTAGCCCTTGTGGTTGATTGTGCAAGGCTGTGTCGGGCGCGAGGTGAAAATAGTTTTACGGTTCCATACGTAAATACGCGGGGAGGGCCACCTTCCGTGTTTGCCGTGGGGTTTGGGAATGGGCACGTGCTCATTGTGTGTGTGACAGTGGAGGGGGCTTGGATAAGCAAACACTTTTCATCCTTTGGAAATCGACTCGTGCAAGCGATATCGATGCGGGTGCCACACTTCTTGACGCGGTTATGGCCGAAGGATGCCGAGGCATCTTTTGCCTCACACGAGACACGGCAGAGGAAGGGTTTTTTTCCCGCAATGACGGTGTGTGTCTCTGCGGAGAGTCTTGTTGTGGATGGAGAGAGTAGTCTTGTGGCGGTCTCCTGTGACGGGGGAACAATACGCCTTGTCAAGGCATCCGAAATGGAGGTTGAGCTGTGCCACGTGACCGCACTTGAAAATCACTCTGTCGGTGACTTTTTGGCTGTGCAATGGGTTCCCAGCCACGCCGACGCCACTCTCTATCCGGACCTTCTTGTGGTCACAAACGAGGATGATTCCATCACGGTGTGCCAGGTGGCATACCTTAGCGACGGGAGGAAAAACGGTGATTGCACCGCTGTCAGGGATCAGAATACGTCCTTAGCGGAGAACTCGGAATTACTTTTTTCTCCCCCTTCCGTGTCGTACCCCGCATACTCTCAGGCTGTAAGGGAGGGATTCGTACATGTGACGCGACGACTTTTTCATCGCTCGTGGGTAGGCGACCTTTGCGCTCTACCAATTCCTTCTAGAGGTCATCTATTGGTTGCCACATCATACGATAGTCGAAGTTCCTTTTGGCCTCTCTGCTTTTCAGATACATCCCTTTCTGTAGATGCCCGTAATAACCCCCTAGAGGCTTGTTCACTTGAATCATTTCTTCAGGAATGCTTTTCTGGGTGCCTTATCCACGACAAAAATGCTGCGTCTTTCGAATCGCAGTGGGCAGACAACGCCATCCCAGTAGAACCAGCTTTTGCTGTGGCGCTGCACGCGGACCCAACAGTTCGCTGTGCCGCTTGTGGGGCCGGGAGGAGTTACTTTTTTGTTTCTTTGTGCCTCCGTGGACGAGTGAAGTTCTGGGAGGTGAGACCCGTTGTGGATTAAGCGGCGTTATTCCGTTTTGCTTTTATTACTTTTTCCGGTTGTGGGTTTTTTGAAGAGAAATGACAGCTAAACTCCCTGGTGCTGGGTGGGGGGAAGCGTAGGAGAGGGGAATAACGAAAATGATAGCGACTGCCCTTTTTAATTTCCTTGACTTTTGGTATATTAAATAAATTTTTTTTTTTTTTTTAGGGGTATCACGTTGGAAGGCAACGATGGGTAGTTATTATTATTATTATTTCTGCCGTCCCATCCACAACCACCACAACCACCACCTTCTCTGTTGCCCTCCACGCTGAGGGGGAGTCCAACGGCTGCGGGCCCTTTTAAAAAAAGACTCCCACCTTGTGAGTTTACAAGGAGCCCGACTGCCACAACTTTCATGCATTCATTTGTTCACGGGTGTGTGAGTGTTGGATGAATTTACTTCGTAGTGTGTGGGGTGTTGGGCCAAACTGCCACTCCCCGTTGTGTCACACACACACACACACACACACAACCTCTCTCCCTTTCTCCGCGTGTCTTTTTTTGTAGGAATAGGGGACAGGGTCTTGGACAGGGGCGTGTATCTCAAGTTTTTTTTTTTTCCGTCGTCTGTTGTGCTTGGTAATATTTGATATGAGGTAATTACAAAAGACACTTTTTTATTTATTTCTTTCTTTTTTTTGTTTTACGCATTTTTTTGGTTTGTTTTGGCTTGACTTTCTTAGTGGATGTTCTTTGGCCTCTTTCTGTCACATGTCCTTTTTTTTTTTTTTTTTTTGGATTCATTCGGTTTTTTTTTTTTTTTCTCTGCCTGTTTGTGCATCTCTGTTGTTGTCATGGTTTATTTCATGTAGCGAGCAGTGCGCCGGGCGAAAATCTTCCCGTTTTATTCATGAGGGGAGTGGCGTTGGTGAGGGGGTGGATTCGACGGCCTTCCTCCATCTTTTCTCTTTTTGGCAGGAGTGTGATGCACGGCACGACGACCTTTGCTGTGGCCACACGCACGTATATGCCGCTACCGAATGACCAGAGTGATTTTTCTCCCTACATTGAAATTGATTTGCCGAGCGAGAGCCGCATTCAGGCGATAAATAAGAGCGGCCTCGGCGCCCAAGATTGGGTGGCCTGCGAGAAGGTGCATGGCACCAATTTCGGTATCTATCTCATCAACCTTGGCGACAATGAAGTGGTGCGATTCGCGAAGCGTAGTGGGATTATGGACCCCAACGAGAACTTCTTTGGGTACCACATCCTCATTGACGAGTTCACTGCCCAAATCCGCATTTTAAGCGACTTACTGAAGCAAAAGTACGGCTTAGGTCGGATTGGGCGCGTCGTTCTTAATGGCGAGCTTTTTGGTGCGAAGTATAAACATCCCCTTGTTCCCCCGAGCGAGAAGTGGTGCACAATGCCGAATGGGAAGCGATTCCCCATCGCCGGTGTCCAAATTCAACGGGAGGCGTTCCCGCAGTACAGCCCCGAGTTACATTTCTTTGCCTTTGATATTAAGTACTCTGTGAGTGGGGCGGAGGAGGACTTTGTGCTGCTTGGATACGACGAGTTTGTGGAGTTTTGCTCCAAGATTCCAAATCTGCTTTACTCCAAAGCACTTGTGCGCGGGACCCTTGACGCATGCCTGGCGTTTGATGTGGAGAACTTCCACACCCCTCTGCCGGCACTTTTGGGCCTTGGCAACTACCCGCTGGAGGGGAATCTCGCGGAGGGCGTGGTCATCCGACACGTGCATCGTGGGGATCCGGCGACTGAAAAGCACAATGTCGCGACGATCTTGAAGCTGCGCTGCTCCAGCTTTATGGAGCTGAAGCACCCGGGCAAGCAGAAGGAGTTGAAGGAAACGTTTATTGATACAGTGCGCACAGGGGCTCTGCGACGTGTACGCGGGGACGTTACAGTGATTGCAGATTCCATGCTTCCGCAGGTGGAGGCCGCCGCGAATAATCTACTGTTAAACAATGTGAGCGATGGTAGGCTTAGCAATGTTCTCTCCAAGATTGGGCGGGAACCGTTACTCTCTGGGCAGGTTTCACAGAATGATGTTTCCCTAATGCTTGCCAAGGACGCTCTGAAGGATTTTCTCAAGGAGGTGGACGCGTTAGTGCTTAACACGAGTCTCGCTTTTCGAAAGATGCTTATTTCTAATGTGTACTTTGAGTCCAAAAGACTCGTTGCGCAGAAATGGAAGGAACTCATGAAAGAGGAGGAAACGGCGCAGCAGGAGGCGGAGGCGGCCGCATTGAAGGCCCCTCCAGTAGCCGCCTGAATGCGTCTTTTACATAATTTACACATTTAAATACATGCGTAAGTGCATGTGTGTGTGTGTGTCTATGTGCTCCTTGGCGTGTGGCCGTGTGCATCGCATTGCGTTGCTTTTTCTTTAGAGGTTTATTGAGAAGTTAGCACAGGAGGGGAAAGGCGCGAACATCTTTTGTTCTTAAAAAAAAAAATATATTTTTTCTTTCATCATTTTTTTTTGACGGTCATTTTAGCTTCTTGCTGATGCATCTGATTTTTCCCACCACTTTATTTACCCCTGCTTTTTGCTATCCTCTAGTCGTCTTGAAGCAAGAGCCCTCCCACTTTTCTTTCTGCCACAAAGAGAGGAGGAGGTTTCACGAGTGGCATTGGTAGAAGCGCCAGGAAACGATATTGGCAGCGGCCAGTATTCGCGGTGAGCCGCGGGTGTGCGTGGCGATAGCGTACGAAGTGAATTTTATTTTTATTTTTATTCCTTCTGATGACGACGCTTGATGAGGGGGAGAACAGGAGAGAAGGAAGCTCGCACTCCAACGAGGGGCTTATTAGCAGTAGCCACATGAGCAAAGGCCGGCGTGTGGGAAAAAATGGTGGCAATGATGGGGTGAGCGTTTTTCTTTTTTCCACACATCACATTCCACACGCACTAAAGCCGTATTTGTCTACCACGTCGGTGTCAACGAGGCTGGTGGAGCAGTGCCTCTAGAATTATCGGGACACCATATTTTTGGCGCGGGAATATGGTCACAAGACGGATGCAGAGAGGACGCAGCTCCGTGTGCATCTACTGCAGTTGCAACGAGAGAAGACAAATGGTGGGAAATACACCACCGATAGGTCGGAATCTGCCCCTTTTTTTGTGGAGGGTCAGTTGTGGGATCTCATGCTGCGTGAACCCGGAAAACACCCGATTCTCCTCTCGGAGTCGCTACGCTATCAACAGATTCTGCAGGACATGAAGCAGCTGGCTCGAGGACTACTAGCTCCCATTGAAATCTTGCGACACCGCAATTATTGGCTGTTGCTGCAGGAAGATGTGCAGCTGAATTTGTCGGATCGTCTCTTGCATTATCGTGTGGTGCTGCGACAGTCCCCGCCGGTGACAATGGTGACGAGACTTTGGTGCGATTTATGGGCTCTACTCGGTGCGGCGTGGAGGCAGCGTGAGCGGCTGATGGGGGTCTATGCCGAAGGCATTCCACCCGCAGATCTGAATGGTGATGCATCGCAACTTCCGCCCTTTCCTTCCACTCCACCCTCGTTGCGTGACGCTTATTGCGAGAGACAGCGGGGGCACGCCGGCAGGCACGCCAAAAATGGGTCTTGCAGCGGGAGCCGTGTGACCGATGACACACAAACGGCTTTTGAGGAGGAAGGAGACAACCTCGCTTTTGGACCTTTGCTCCCGCATCGGGTGGGTATCACGACGTTGCGTCACTACGCCATCCGTGTTCCGTTGCTTTCTTTCTTGCGCTCCCTGCGTGTGTGGAAAGAAAAGGTTGCTGTCACGGCATCACGACGTGGGCCCAATGGCACTGGGAGGAGCGGCGCCCTTCCCCGCGATGGATTTCCGGCAGCCAAGAACGATAGTGTTAACAATGACACCACGTCTATTTATTGCATTGAGGACGCGGAGTCTCTGAATGCGCCGTTCTTTGACAATACGGCTGAAGATCTGGAGGCGTGTCAGGTGCCGTACATCTCACCAGAGTGGTTTGTCCGTCTGCGTTTGCGGGACAAAGACGTCTCCCACGAATGGGATGTCGCCGCCGTTCTTCATTCCTACTCGGACGACGCATGGAATATTGCCGTGCTGACACTGGAGTTTATGCTGACCGGATTCCCACTTGCTGAAAGTTGCTGCGGCCACCCAGACTGTTTGGCTCCGCCAACCTCGTCATGCTTTGATGACGTTATGAAACTCCTAGTGAAGTTTCACGGCGTACCTCTTGAGGCGGCACAGAATTTTCTTTACGCGGCACTTCATGAGTTGTCATTGCTGCTTCGAAAAGAGTGCGAATTGCCAAGGATGGCATCGGAGGATGGGAATCACTTACAACCGGAGCCGTTACCGCAACGTCTGGCAGAAGAGTGGTACCTTTATCTTTGCAGGACGTATGGTCCTGGTGACGGTATGAATAGCAGTGGTGGTGGCTGTAGTAGTAGTGGTAATAGTAGTATTCTCCGTGAAGTTGCGGAATGTGGACTTTTATGGTCCCGCCGTGAGCGATGGAAGGCGTTTCAGGCGGCACATGCTCTTTTTCTTTCAGATGCTATCGATAACAGTTCTGCAGCTGGCGAAAACGGCGCTGGTGGCTGCGGCACCGCGGTGTTGGATGCCGCTCAGCGTGTCCTGAGCAGCCTGTCATGTCCTTTGATACCACTTCATCCCACTTTGTGCGCTGCGGCGACGAGAGGTGGCGTTGTGACGGAGTCCTTGAAGCTGCACATGCAGCCGATAATGTCATTACTGAAGCCCCTGTCTCCATCCCTGTGGGATTTGCAGATGCAGCTGCGGGTTTGGCGGCAGAGCGTGGAACGACATGCTATGGTGGATGGAGGCTGTCGGAAGGATGGCGAGGCGAGGCGGAATGTTGTGTTCAGGGAGTTTGTTCACGTCGTGCGACGGATACTACAGCAACAGCCCTGCGAGCCGAATTTCACTGGCGACACAATGGAAGAGGCCTCACGAACTATTCATTCGCGTCTGATTCCCTCCAGTGCCAAAACGTTCCCTGCAAATGGGAGTAAATTTTCGCACTCGGCAGCACAAAATGGATTGCTGCGAGGGCTGATGGAACGTAGTGCTCTTTTTTCTTATTGCACCGATGGTTTTTTCCTTCCTGAACACAACAATCCTGCTCATGGCATTGGTGATGGTCAAGACGATAACGACTCTAAAGATGATGATGATGATGATGATGATAACCGGTTTTTACCGGTGTTTCCCTTTTCGCAGGTATTCCTTCCCATGGAGGATCTTCTGGCGTTGTTGCACAAAGATGTGGTGGCACTCAAAGACTCCTCTCCCTCTGTCACCGTGGCCGTGAATGCTCTTGACACTCTTGTTGGGGCGAAATTACCAACAAACCTTCGTTTGCCGTTGGCCTTATCGTCTGCCGCGGCGGACGTGGGGTTGCTGAAGAGTTTCAAGAGGGTCGTTCGTGCAGTGGATTTGAATGTTGCGCAACAGCTGACCTTAATCGCGGGGTTGCGACCCCTCCTGCACGTTGCACCAACTGCAAAACGAGCGATGCTGGTACGACGTTACCTCACGGATGTGCAGACGGTTGAGGGAATTTCGTATGTGCCGGTGCCGGCTACAATTCGCGGGGAGGTGTGGGGCGCGCTTCTTCAGGTGCCACCGGAGGCCACACGTGTTGCCATATATTACGCACTTAACACCTCCAGTATCTCTGTTTTTGATCGGCAGCTTTCAGTTGACATTCCTCGATGTCATCAGTATCATCCTCTGTTAGTAACGGCGGAGGGGCATGAACGAATGCGACGTGTTATTAAAGCCTGGCTGCTGATGAACCCTGAGCTTACATATTGGCAAGGAATAGACAGTGTATGCGCCGTTCTTCTCACTGTCAGCTTCACAAATGAGGCTCTTGTTGCGGCGCAAATGCAGAAACTTACGCAGCATTATATCCCACATGGCCCCGTTGAGTCATCGATTTCAGGTGCGAAGAGTATGGAGGATCATCTGCATCAGCTTGTCATGATGCTGCGTTACTGCGACCCGCGTTTGGCGGTGCATCTTCTAGACGAGGTGGAGTGTCATCCGGAAATTTTTGCGATTAGTTGGTTCCTCACCCTCTTTGCTCATAGTTTGCCGGTAGGAAAAGTGTGTTTGCTCTGGGACTTTCTTTTTTTGTACAACGAAGCATACCCGCACTGCCTGACAGCGTTATGCCTTGCGGTGCTGCTTCAACAGAGGGAAAAGCTGCTTGGAAACGATTTCTCCGTCTGCCTTTTGGCACTGAGCCGTCTGCATGGCATTGACGTGCACCTTGTGCTGCGCGACGCGGCGCTGATTTTGCGCTCCGTGCCGTCCTCTGTGGCGTTGCTGTCGCACTACTTCAACGATTCGGCGGGGGAGGTTCGGCACTGCGGGGTTTCGTATGTGAGTGTTCAAACAATTCTCCAGGCGTTCAACGGCAGCTTGTGGCGGGCGGCAGAGGGAGCGGCGGGCGGGGGGTGGATGCAGTCGGGACTGTTTCTCGTTGACCTCCGCACACACCGCGGGGCGGACGTGCTTCCACAACGCGCGACACGCGTGGAGGAACGTGTCGTGGGGGCACTGCTTTTTCCTCTTGCAGCGCTTCACGCACATGAAGATGATGATGATGACACTGGCGCCACGAAATACGCACAGCGACTTGTCACCCAACAGGCCACGGAGCTTCTGCTGCAGCTTGACAACATGGCAATGGCAGCCCTTCCACCGCTCTCGAAAACATCATCATCGTCATCACCAGCAGCAACGGAGTTGAAAACAAAAACGTTGCCACCGCCAATTCCCGTGGGAGAAGATTTGAAGGATGGTCCGTCTACCGCTCTGCAGGAGTGTGCTATGGCCCCCCATGTTGTCTTGTTTACACGGTCAATGGAACCTGTTGAGACGGCGGCGGCAGAATCACTTGCGCTTGAGTTGGTGCGGTGTGGTACTCCCCATGTGTCCATCCTTTTTGGGGGTTTTGTGGAGCTTAAGAGGGAAGCATCACATCTTGTCGTTGAATTCGAAGAGGATTGACGGTTTTTCCGCTCCTTTGCCGGCGATTTCTTTTCGGTTGCATTTTAGCGTGGGCACATAATGCATGCGTCTTTGGAGGCTTGTCTTTATCTCGCATGTGGACATGTTTTTTGCTTTTTTTTTTTTTTCTTGTGTGTGTGTGTGTGTGTGTGTGGGCGTTCGCTGCATGTTTTGTCTCTTGTGTTCTCTTGAGTTGTAGTTTTCTTTTGCTCTGTTTACACACCCACACACAAACACATTTTTTTTTTTTTTTTTAATTTTCAAACTCTCAGTCTTGCCTACAGTGCGAAGAGGTAGTGGAGAGGAAATTTGGAATAACACGCCACGGGAAATAAGCCGCGTGAAATGATTAAAGTTTTTTGCACCAACGAGAATGGCGAAAGCTGCACTATTGCGATTGATCCACAGTCGTCCGTGGAGGACGTGGCGGCGATTATTGAGGTGGAGCTTGGGGTACCCATGCTGGAGCAAGTGCTTGTCACAGCCGACGGCAAAACGCTCCAAAGCGACAAGACACTTGAGTCTCAGGGCATCCGTGATGACACTAGCATCGTGGTGATACATACCGCCAAAGACTACAGGGCTGCACGGGCTCAAAAAGAGGGTGCTGAGGAAAAGGGGCTCTCGGTAGAAGCACGGCCTCCGCCGGATCGTGAAACGCACGTCTCACGACGGCAAGGCGTAGGGGAGGAGCACAATGTACAACACAGAGACCCATTTTTGCGTCAAGAGAGACCGAGGCAGCAGCAGGCAGGGCTTGAAGCTGCGCGTGCGTATATGTCAGAGGGAACACAAAGAGGGCATGTCGGCACGTCGAGGCATCAGGGCGGAGTACCACAATCAACAGACCACGCGCGCGCACGCATCGAGCAGTTGTTCAATCAGGGAGCGGAGCGGTTTTCGGGGCAGACTCCGTTGCAGGAGTCCGATCCGGAAGTACAGCGCCGCATTTATGAGTCTATTTATTGGGAGAACGTGAATGAAAATCTTGAAAGCGCGTATGAGTTTATGCCGGAGCTCTTTGTGCGGGTCCCAATGCTATTTGTAAACTGTGAGGTGAATAAGGTGATGGTCAAGGCCTTTATTGACTCGGGTGCGCAGAGGTCTATCATGAACCTTCGCACGGCGGAAAAGTGTGGGCTCATGCGACTGCTCGACACTCGTGCGAAGGGCATTATGCGAGGCGTGGGTGTGCGGCGGACGCTTGGCGTCGTCCACATGGCCATGGTCAATCTTGGCGGCCTTCACATTCCTCTTTCCCTCAGCATCATTGAGGACGACAAGATGGAGTTTATTATTGGTCTGGACCAACTGAAGCTGCACCGCATGATTATCGACTTGAGGGAAAACTGCCTGAGGATTGCTGACACCCGGATCCCGTTCCTTCCGGATTCCGAGGTGCCGGAGTTGGCCACTGGGGATGAGGTTGTGGATGAGGAATTTGAGGCAAAGGAAGACGCGAAAGGCCAGCAGCGCGGATTCGCCAGGCTTCCGGAAGCGTCATCGAATACCGCCGAGGAAGATGAAAGGGGAGGCCAATGGGGGCGGCAAGCAAAGAAAGAAAGGGAGACGAGAAATTCTGTGGCATCCACCACCAACGTTAGTGGCGCGGTAAGTGCACCGGCGCAGGACTTCGGGACTAACCGCGGTAACGCCAACGTGAATAAAGAGAGGTCTATTGCGGAGGTGATGGCGTATACACGGATGGATCGAGAGGGGGCTGTCGCACTCCTGGAGGCGGCCGACTGGAACGCCGACTTGGCCGTGTCAATCTTTCTTGGTGAGTGAGTTGACTTCCACCGTAATCCTCTCTCTCTCTCTCTCTTTTCTTCAAGAAAACGTCAGGCACGCAGGGAAAACGAGAAAAAAAAAGGGAATATATATATATATATATATATACAAGAAAAAGGAACTGCAGGCCGGTAGGATGGTGAAGTATTTAAGTTTCTCTATATATGCATGTGTGCGTGTCCTTGTGCGTTTGTCGTTTTTAAAGTGCTTTTTTTTCGTTGCCTACAATTTCTTTGTGTTTTCTTATCCTTTGTTCACACGAGACCACACACGATGTTTCTTGCGACAGAAGCAGTAGCAGCAGCTTCTGTGGAGGGGGGTGGCGGCTCTTGCATGAGTCATTTCTTTTCCTGTTTATTTTCTGCCATTTGCTGCGATGCTGTCGTTTTTTTTTTTTTTTTTGGGGGGGGGGGGGGTGGGGGAAATTAAAAGAGAGTTTGTGAGGGGCCACTTTGACGGGCCAAACGCAAGCATCCACACACACACACACACACACACACACGTAGGTATATAAACACAGCGATATCTATTTATACATCTTTTCAATACGTTTGCCTGCAGACAAAAAACTTTACACCCGCGTATTACTTCTCTTTGCAATGTCGTTAAAGGGGCAAACAAGTCCCCTCTGGAGGGGCAATCGCGCAGCGGCAATGGTGAGACGTATCCCACGGGGATCTATCACTAGTGCGGGCAGTTGTGGCAGAGAATCGCGGGAGCAACAGGGCATTTCCACAAGTCCGAATAACACCACTATCGAGATTTCCATCTTGCCCGAACTGAACTTGGATGAAACCTTGCGTGTGCGCGACGTATTCTCAGAGTTTGTTAATGATGAATACATCACCACGATGTTTACCTTACGGGTGGTCCTCTCCCAGCTTGGTATGTATCCATCCGATGAGGAGCTGTCCTTCCTGCTGGGCGTTTTTGAGAATAAAATAAGTGTCAACAATCTATGTCACTATCTGCGTTTCTACAAGCGTAAGTTTCAAATATTCGCGCAGCAGCGTCGTGTTGAGAACCCGGAGGGAAATGCGCAGGACGAGAGCGAAGACACGCTACGAGCTTTTGTTTCGCTTGGAGGTGCTGAGGATGGCACTGGCTCCGTAAAACTAGAGGATCTGCGCAAGGTGTGCCGTGATTTTGGTCTCACCATTGACATCGACGCCATGCTTGTCGATGTTGTGGACATTGAGAATCAGAAGACACTTAATTATGCTGAGTTTTGTGATATGTGGCGGAGTCGACGTCGCCGACGCGATCAGGGCTCTGTAGTATCGGTACAGGATAGTCAAATCGACATTCTCAGTGCTCTGCGTGCACTTGGCATGGATTGCTCCTCGGCACTACTTCTTAGCAACAAGAGCCCTGAATGCAGTGCTACCGTGGCGAAGGATGAAATGGGGGTGGAGGGTTACAAATTCCCATTAAACGCAGACCCCGGATCTTCTTTTCAGCAGCAGCAGAGTAATAACATGACAGTTCTGCGGTCGGAGGCCCAAAATCTACAGGCCCTTAAGCGGTTTCTTGTTCCAGAGGTTGCTGGCGGTTCCATGGCGCAAGATACAACGCCGTCGGCGAAGCGCAAAGCAGTGCGCCACCATTCCACACTGCCAGCACTCCATGTCGCGGCGTTGGCGGAAAATGACCGAAAGCGTGGTTACTATCCTCCTCGCGAAGAAGGCACTAATGCTGCCACTGGTGGTGGTGGTGGTAAAGATGATGGGGGGCTGCCTACATTGACAGGAGGGACAGGAGGCGGCTATCGTGCCCCAAGCCCGATGATTTTGTCACTGCGCAACAGTGCCGCCTACAAGAAACGATTGCAGGCATTCGTGCAGAAGTCAAAAATGAGGTCGAGGGGTCGTGTCTCAAGTGTGCAGACACGCCTTACATCCATCCCACCTGAAGATGATGGCCGAAGCTAGCGGGTTGGGAAACAAACAGCACGGAGAGAGGAAAGGAAGACGTATTAGAATCGATGACGTTGCCCATGTACAAAAAAAAAAAAAAAAAACGGCGGCTTATGTTAAAGCCAGTCTCTCTCATTTACCCAGTAACTTGTGGAAAGCAGGAGAAAGGAAGAATGCAAGCAAAAAAAAAAAAAAAAAAAAAAGAAAAAAAAAGAGAGAGATATGTATAAAAAGCCAACCAGAAAAGAGATAAAAGATCGCTTGCTTGGGAAGGACGGGGTGGGGGATATCACGATGTTGATGTGGCTCAATGAAGTTGGTGTAAGCCTCCTGCGCGATATTATGAGGAGTGCTTTTTTTTTTTTTGTCCTTTCATGATTTTGCCCTCTCTCTATGTATTCAACCTATTTTATTTTATTTTATTTTATTTTTTCCTTTCTTGCTTTTTCAATTTCACTACTTTTTTTTTATTATCTTGCTTAATTGGGTTTGTATGTGGGGATCTTTTCTGGGGCTACGGGGCCTTTGCCGACATTATCTTTTTTTTGTTTTTGTTTCTTCATCTTTTATTTGGTTGTATTCTCGTGTTTCGCACATCGGCCCGGAAGCGTCTCCTTCTGCGTGTTTGGATCTGGGGGGGGGGGGGGGGGGGAGCCGACAAGCCCTCACTATGCCGTCACGAAGGTTCAATGCACGCCGTGGGATGATTGCAGCGCGTCGTGGATTTTTCACGGCCACGTCGCCGTGCCGTCAATCTCGATTGGTTCCTTTTCACGAACTTTTCGCGCCGCTGTCGTCGTCGTCGTCTTCGCCGAGCTTGCCAAGGCGCTTCCCGGTTCACAGCGTTTGCGTGGATCCTCCATTGGGCACATTGGGGGAGCTTTCACGGAGTCAAGGAGCGGGGGCGGAGGACGGCAGTCCGCTCAGTTGGCTCCGTCAAAATCTTCAGCTTTTGGAAGATGGGAGGAAATCCATTAATGAGCGTAGGGTGAGCATGCCAGAGGGAAGCCCACAGTGGCCGCGCTACATGTTTCCCTCTCACTGCTGTGACTATATCTACGATCCTTCAAACGATTCAAAGCTTGCATTTGTGACATCAGACAATTACTGCCACTTATGCCACGAACCGGTGGAGGTGGCGATTCAACATTGTGCCTGGTGGGACCACGTGACACGGCTGGCAGCCATTCGTCTTATCGCAATTTACCCCCGCCGTTGGAGTCCCGTTGCCGTCCTACGGGAGGCGAACGAAGTACTCCCCACTGCCGTCATGGTGTCACCCCGGCCGCATCCATTTTTGTCCTTTTCGGAAGCGGTGGATGCCGATGATGTCTCTTTGATGGACATGAGCTCTTGTTATGTTTTTGAAAGGGAGGCGGTTGTGCGGCGAGCCGAGTTGGCGGCAATCCTGCGTGTCTTGTGTACCGCAAAGGACGCCGACAGCTGTGATGATGCGGAGCAGCGTATCTCCTCGATCATTCCTGTGCTTCGAGAGTCGCTGTTTCTTTCACCAAACGGTACTCCTGCGGCAAGCTCGGGGGAGCGGACCTTTCGTGCCTACATTAGCCGGCAAATCAGTGTGTTTCTACCGCCCATGGCACCGGAGCCCACGACGCGGATACAGCAACGTTGTTGGGGGCGGAAAAACTTGGAGATCATGTTTGACCTGCTCGGTGTGGCGTCACTGCAGAGAATTGCCGGAGCGCCTGTTGAGGCAGTGACAAAGAATGAGAAGGCGGCAGTCCTTCGGCAAATCATTTACGAACTAGCGACGGTCCTTTCGGAGGGTGACGCGGAATTCGCAGAAACTTCTTGCGCCAAAACAAACGGCACGTCCTCAGTCGATGCGAAGGTGCAAACCCGTTTGCTTGCGGAGATGGCGCTGCAGCGCCTCGCACATGAGTTGATTCATCTTCACACGATGTTGCTGATGGATCAGGCGTATGAGACCTATGTGAAGCTGGGATACCCGAGCGAGGGGATGCTGGAGAAGAGTGGCTTCTGCTGAGTGTTGGCTTCACTACTCAGGCTGGTGATTGGTTTGCTTCGCTGAGGTGGATGGGTGAGTCAGAGTGCTGTTGTGGCTTGCGTTTCCTTGTGGGAGCCGTGTATGGTTTCCTTTTTCTCCTCTTTCTTTATTATTATTATTATTATTATTATTATTATTCTGTTGTTTCTTAATTTCCTTGTTGAATAAACGGCGGGATAAAGGAGGGAATATAGTCACGCAAAAAAAAAAAAAAAGGAAAATAAATACAATTGAGGTTGGAGCACGACTTGAAGACGTTTGTTTTTCCACAAAAACGGAAAGGAATAGACCGAGACGTACGAACACGCGTCTTTTTTTTTTTTTTTGTTTCTTTTGCGAGTGGTGGATGAAAATGGAGGGGGAGCAATGGATGGGCGGGGTCGCCGGCGTGTGCCGTGGCAAAGCGTCTCACTTTTTAAAAGCCACGTCCTGCTCCACTACACGGTCGCCGCTTTTGCTTTTTTGCATTATTTTGCTCTTGACAGGGACGCCGTTTATGTCGTTTTTGGTGGAGGCGCATCACATTTTGGCGGTGGACCTCGGTGTTGATTGGGCGAAGGCAGCCACGCTGGGCGGCGGGAGCGGGGCATCGTTGATCCCCACTATTGTTCTCAATGATCAGGCAAACCGAAAGAGCCCACAGTGTATTGCCTTTCGCTTTCTTCCATACGACACGGACGACATACTCCAGAGGGTGGAGCGGTTTTTTTCGGAGCAGGCGCAATCGCTTGAGCCCCGCTTCCCCGATCAGGTCGTATGCGGACCTTCGCTGCTCGCCGGACGTGGGGTTTCGCGCGTAGTTACTGATGGAAACAACACCGGCGGTGTGACGCAGGGGTCGAATAATAAGGATGCGTTGTCATTGGATGAACTGGCATCACTGACTTTTTCCGTGGTTCCGCACTCCTCCCGCGACAAGGTGGCTGTTCGCATTCTGGGTGGAAAGAATAAGAGTGTTTTGGAGTTTTCCACAGAGGAGCTGATCGGTATGTTTTTTGCATACTTGAAGCGAATAGCTGAACGTGGCCTGAACGGTGAGCCGCTGCGTCACCTTGTCGTGACTGTTTCGGCCCACGCTTCACTGGCGCAGCGGCAAACATTTGTGGATGCTGCGGCTGTTGCGGGCCTGCGCGCGGTGCGGCTTGTGCACGGCACCACGGCAGCGGCTGTGCAATTGGCACACCTCAACATTGAGCAGTTTTTTTCATCGGCGCGCGAAAAGGGACCAAAGTACATCATGGTGTACGACATGGGCGGTCGACGAACGGAGGTTGCAGTGTATGAGTTTGCACCGTCTCGTCAGAGGCTTGGAACGATCACGCTGCGTACGGCGATTGTCAATAACACACTTGGCGGCCGTGCCTTTGACCGCTGCATTGCCCGCTATATTGAGCGGGAACACTTCCCGAAGGCGAGGCCTAAGGCCATCGAACCCGTTCTTGGAGTCTCCAGCCCGGCTGCACGGAAGGCGGCTGTCAGCTTAATGCGAGCGGTTCAAAACGCGCGGGAGCGGCTCTCTGTGAATCAAGAGGCCCCTGTCGTTGTGCAGGGCGTTCAAGAGGGAGACAGCGGTGACTTCACCACCATTATCTCACGTGCCGTCTTTGAGCAGGAGTGTGCTCATCTCTTTGACGAAGCCGTACGTTTGCGTGACGAGGCGATTGCGCAGACGAAAGGCATCGTATCATCTGTGCGGGAGTTGACACGCTTTGAGATGATTGGTGGCGCTACACGCATGCCTAAACTTTTGGAGCGCCTTAGCGACGGGTACGGCAGGGCGGTGGACCGGACTCTCAACAGCGACGAGGCAGCGGTAGTGGGCGCCTCATACATGGGTGCTGCACGGGCGAACATCCCCATCCGCGGTTTTGCGGTGGTGGAGCCACTGATGAATGATGTCTGGTTCTCACTCACGCCCTCGCTTCAGGACCCGAGAGACGCAGCGGCGCCACCTCGGGACAGCACCCGACACCTTATTTTCCCTAAGGGCAGCACAATTCTGCCGGCTGTGCGATCCCTTCAGCTGAAAAACCGCACCGCTGACTTCACGCTAACATTAGAGGATGAAAGTGGGCATTTTACCCGGGCGACATTTATTCGCGGTGTCAACGAGAGTATTATGGCGGCACAGCTATTACCGCAGTCTTTTCGTGCGAGTGATGGGGCAGGAAAAAAAAGAAGGGAACGCTTGTCACTTGAGCATACGGAGGTTATGTTGGAGGTGACAGCAACAGAGAGCGGCATTCCGTTTGTGTCCAATGCGTACTTGCATGCCACATATTTGAAGGTGACAGTAGCGAAAGAGCCCACGGACACCGTACAGAATGAATCGAATGCTGGTTCCGCCGCAGGGGAGAACGCGACGGACGCTGAGGCCCCCAATGGGACCGAGAAATCTTCGAAGCCTCAGCAGCCCGACGAGTACCCCGGAGAGGAACAAGAGGAACAGCAACAGCGTGACTTGGGAGCGGAGGAGAAGTGGGATGAGCGACAAGAAAAGGCGGCAGAGGAAGAAGGAGAAGAGGAACGGAAAGAAAATCATAATGTTAGTGATCAAGCAAGCGAGAAGGACAGTAACGCCAGTGAAGCCACGGCACCACGCGCAGAAGATACGTCCGCGGAGAAGGAAATTGTCGAACGCGTGGTACGCAGCTTTCCCCTGCGTCTTGTTTCGGTACCCCTATCAGTTGGTGTCAATCTCAACAAATTGGAAGCGGCTGCTGCACGAGATCGTCTTTACGCCTTTCAACGGGTTGACGATGAGCGGCTGATGCGAAGTGCCCTTCGAAATGATATTGAGACCCTCATTCTGCACTACAAATCCCTTGACGCGTGGGACAAGGCGGTGGAGAACGAGGGCGAGGCCAACTGGAGGGAAGTTGTGAAGGAGGTGGAGCAGTGGCTTGATGACACCAGTGACAATGTTGAGATATCAGAGCTGCAGAGGCAACAGCAACGGATGAACAAGCTGCAAATTGGGGGTGCTACAACTGGCTAACTGCTGCTGGGAATATCGTTTTCGCGGAGAAGGGGATTCTCCATCTCTCTCTTTTTCCGTGTGTGTGTACGTCCATCACTTGTATTTTGTTTTGTGGCCGGCCGGTGAAGTGAAATTTTGTGATATTTATTTATTTATTTATTTTTATTTTTTGCTCTCATTTTCTTGGGTACACTCACGCACTTAAGTTTTTTTGCACTGGTGTGTTTCTTTTTGCTTTGGCGTACATACGCACCTTTTTTCCGTATCTGCAGCATCTTGCACGGAGGGAAGTTGAGGGGCAGAGAAGGAAAGAAAAGGGCGGGGGAGGAGAAGAGGCCGGATATAGCCTCGGGGAAATATTTTTATTTTTATTTTTATTTGACTCACGGAGACATTAGCGCTGCAATGCTTCGAAATTCAAGTCGTCGATGGATCCCTGTGATAAACTGCACAGCGCGAGATTCCCATTGCGCTGCTACGATCGATCACTGTACGCCCGTTGTGTATTCGTCGCTGCCAAACGGCTGCCGGGTGGCGACGGAATATTTCCCCAGCTGCCAGTTTGCCACAGTCGGTGTTTGGATCGATGCGGGTAGCCGCTTTGAGGACCTGCGGAATAACGGTGTCGCCCATTTCTTAGAGCACATGAACTTCAAAGGCACTGAAAAGTACTCCAAACGGGCAGTAGAGGATCTCTTTGAGCAGAGCGGAGCTCACTTTAACGCTTACACCTCGCGTGACCGCACGGCGTATTACGTGAAGGCTTTTAATGAAGATGTGGAGCACATGATTGATGTGGTTTCGGACCTGCTGAAGAACGGCCGGTATGACCCGCGGGATTTGGAGTTGGAGAGACCAACGATTCTGGCGGAGATGCGGGAGGTGGAGGAGCTCGTGGACGAGGTGCTCATGGACAATCTACACCAGGCGGCATACGACCCCATCTCCAGCGGTCTTCCCCTCACCATACTCGGTCCTGTTGAAAACATTTCCAAGCACATCGATCGTGAGATGATTATGGAATTTGTGCGGGTGCACTACACGGGCCCTCGCATGTGTTTTGTCTCCTCCGGCGGCATTCACCCCGATGAGGCACACCGACTCGCGGAAAGGTTTTTTGGCGATCTCCCTGCGAAAAACAATCGACCACCGCTTCAGGCGCTTTACCGTGGCGGACACACTGTTATGTGGAATGAACAGATGGCGACGGCGAATACGGCCGTTGCTTACCCTATCTGTGGTGCTTCGCATCCAGATAGTTATGCGCTGCAGTTAGTGCATAACGTTATTGGGCAGTTCCGAGAGGGTCAACACGATCAGTTTGCGTACCAGCATCTTAATCCCAAACTTCCATGGGAACGACTACCAAATATGGTCCAAATGCGGCCCTTTTACACGCCCTACGAGGAGACCAGTTTGCTTGGTTATCAACTCATCACGACACCCATGCTTCCTACTGACTCACCTGTCTCGCATCGGGACGAGAGCCAAGACAAGTTACTCGACTATTTGATACAGACAATCAATGAGTTAGCGGCCACCGCCGTAGATGAAGCCATATTGGAGGGGGCGAAGAGTGAGTTTAAGGCTTCCGTCATGATGATGCGGGACAGCACGACAAATAGCGCGGAGGATTTGGGACGGCAGATGATTCACTTTGGTCGCCGCGTGCCCATTCGGGAGGTTTTTGAACGGGTGGATGCGGTGACGCCGGCTATATTCCGTGACACACTGGCGAAGTACACTTCTTCGACAGTTCCAACAGTGTCTTACATTGGCTCTGCGAGTGCGGCACCTCGCTTTGACGCTGTGACGCAGATGAGGCAGAGAACAGGCAATGCGCTCTGAAGAGGTGTGAAGTTGATGGAGGGAATGGGGGAAAAGAAAAGAAGAAGGGGTGAAGGAGAGAATTGAGGGAGGGCAACGGCAACAACAGCGGGAGAAAAACAACAACATCACAGACCAAAAAAAAAAAAAAAAGGGTTGCATGAGCGCACTGAAGTAAAATGTGTCGTCTGGTGTAGTGTGAGGAACGGGTGGAAAGATGGAAGAGATGTGTCGGTAAGAAAGTGTGGGGGCGGAGGTAAAAGGATGAGCCCTTTTTTTTGCTGTTCCCTTTTTATTTGCTGTGGATAACCTTCTGTGCCTGCTTCCTTTTTTTTTTTTTTTTTCTCTTTCTCCCTCTCTCTCTCTCTCTGTGTTTGTGGCTAACGTCGTATTTGCCAATGAGAGCGTCCGTGCCAAATATATGGGGGAGCGGGTGAGTTCTCTCGTCCAGTTTTTGCGTGTCGCGGTTGGTAAACGGGCGGTTTGTTTTGGAAGAGTAAAAAAGAAAAAAAAAAAGGAAGAAAATTGAAAGCTGTTTTTTGCAAAGTCCTTCTTTGTTTTTCACGCAAGGAACCGAATTCGTCAACTAAAAGGAGGAGGAGTGCAGTAAATGATTTGTGTGGGAGGGCGGCTGCGTAGCGGCGGTCTGCGTGTGAGGTGCTGCACCCAAATGTGATGTAAATTCTTTTTTTTTTGGCTTTCGTATTTCCTTTTTTCTTTCCTTTTTTTTTTTTTTTTTTTGACTGGTGGCAATTGTGGTGTGAACAAACACACTGCTTTTGATGCCGGAACATTTGTGACCGGAGGAAGCAAGGGAAAGAAGGCGCGGTTTCTGTGGGGGGATTGGTTGCCTCGGGGCATCGTGCTTCGCCGTGAATGCATGAAGCGGGACGAATGGTTTGCCGCGCTACAGAAACTGCCGTTGGTACCGTGTGGAGAGAGCACCGGGCTGCCACGGTACCGCGCGGTGGAGGCTTACCACTGCACATTCTGCGCCTACACGGTTTGTGCTCGTTGTTACAACGCGGTTCCGACGATGCTTCTTTTTCCATCCCGTGATGCATCTGCTGCGGCTGGAAGAGGCTTCCTTGGGCCGCGGCGGGGAGACGGAGAGGTGGAGGACACTTTTTCAACGAACGACGGTTTGCCGCGTCCAAACACTGCGGACGATGTGAATTTCAGCCGACCTCGTTGTTTTTTGTGCCGCAAAGGGTTATTGGTGCATGAGAATGTGCCTGTGCACGAATGGACGTGCGAGGGGCCACGACCGGCGCGTCGCCTTCAACGTGGTGCTGGGGCGTCGTATGACATGGACGTTGTGCAGCGGTATTACACAATGAAGGAGCAGCGGGAAAAACGTGCGCTCTCGCAGGCACCACTCATTGCCCATTTTCACGCCGCTGAAGGACCACCCACACATGTTGCTTTTTCCAGTGTGGTGGGCGAGGAAAAGGATGATGTCATCGGTAATGGTCCATTGAATCGGCGACCCTTCTGCGTGGAAGGTGGAAGCTTTGTTTTTTCCGTACAAAATCCTCGGATGGAGGTGTCGTGTGTGTGGTGTGGTGTGGACCGACGTCTGAGTGAGGCACACCCGTCGTTTGTGGGGGATGAGACGATTACACCACTGCAGAAGTTTCACTGCCCGCCATCTCTTCCAGGGCTGCCGCCGCGGCGCTTTCGCGTCCGTGTCCCATACGGGGTGTATGGGCTGCACAACGTGCACGCTCTTGCTCTGTATCTTACGAATGATATTTTCCGTAAGGCCACGACGAAGTTACAATTGACAACCGCAGACACGTTGACGGTGGAAGAGAACGAGGAACCTCCGCCATGGCGACGAGGGCAGCTGAGGACAGGAAAAGCACTTCCACGTCACGCGGTACGTCCGCTTTTGGTTGTGGACGTTCTTCACCGCATTGCCACCAGCGATCCAGTGTGGGACCTCCTCAGCGTTGAAGCGTGTGCAACGTATGTGTTAAACGCTGCTGTGGGCCCCTTGAAATATCAGAAGGGGTGTCAAGGCGTGACGGAAGAAAAGGCAACGGTGGAGACCCACGCTGTTGAGGAAACGACTAGCAATGGTAACAACAACAAAAACGACGACAAAAACCGCGGTGATCATGATGCTTTAAGGAAAGATGGTGACCACAATGATGAGCCGCGCGATGGGTCAATGAATGAGGCTGCAATTCTCGATGACAGGCGTGGGATTGGCCCACCCTTGACCTGGCCCAGTGGGTTGAGGTGCGACGAACTACTTTTGACTCTGGACCACCTGCTGCAGGGTCGGTCTGTTGCCGTGTACGGCATCGCATCTAAGTACTTTTTTCTTCAACACGTGTCTCAGTGCGCTGAGTTGCTTCACTACGGGGTTGCGGTGGCCGACGGGTACCGCACATCCGCCGCCTGCCTCATAACTCAGTTTCGCGAAATTAGAAAATATCTTCGGCAATTACAACAGGGGTCGGAGCAGGCAATGCTGCGGAGTTTTGTTTCCCATGATGCCAACTGTGAGTCACTGGAGCTTGAAATGCGCTCCAAGGCCCCTGAGCGAGACCACCAGCAGGTGGAGGGTCAGGATGAGGAACGGGAATATTATTTAATAGACGTGCCTACAACGGAGGAATCCCCTCGAAGCCAATCTTACCGCGCCCCGCTACGAAGCCATGTGGGGGGAGAGGGAGTGAGCCAATCACGTCAATGCTGCAGGGAGTTGTCGGAAGATAAAAACCTGCTCCTTCCTAAAGAGCGAGAATTGGGGGAAACACCGCTGGTTTTTCAAGGAGCGGAATGCGTGACTCCCTACTCCCCTGCACCCTGCGCAAAGCCTCGGGAGAGATCCATTCTTTTGGTGCGTGGGGAAGAAGCCGAAGACGAGGAGGCGAAAACGCCTTTGGCAGCCAAACCATCACGTTCTTATCAACCGCAACAGCAGCTGCAACAAGAAGAGAAGGAGCGAAAGGTTCGAGCACAGCCTTTCTCTCAACATGATACGGGATTGGATGGAAAGGCATCTGCATGGTCACGACGGCATTGGCTTCGTGAGCATTCCGACTGGAACTATGATGTGCCATTGCACGTTGCGTACGGTATGAAACGCCCCCGTGAAGATGGGGGCAAGGAGAAGGTCAGGGAAGACGAGGCTTCTTTGGTGCAGCCGATTCAGGGTCGACGGTCGCGTCCTCCGCGGATCACCGTCTCCTCGCCAGAGGTTATGGGGTCCCTCCGTCTAGCATGTCGTGCGCCTCTTCGGAAATGCATTGCATGGACGTGCCTACCGTCGATTACGGTGCATCGCCTTGTTTCGGCCACAGAGCCTACCATGACGCTGGCCCTGAAAGGCAGTGCTCCTGTCGGAATTATTATCTTGCATGGCGTGGATCAGCTTGATACACCGGCCCTGCTTGAGCTTCAAGCAATTGCACGGGAACACCCGTATCGTGTTGTCCTTCTGTGCTCATTTGATGACCCCAATTGGCTGCTGTCGAGCGCTGCGGGTTTGTTGGATTCGTTTCGTTTGAATTGTATTCACCTTCGATCTCTTCTGCTCCCACGGGTGCGTGAGATGTTGGCTATTAAAAGCTTGTCACTGCTCACAGAGTTGGAGGCTCCTGCAGCGGAAGCCGGGAGGTTCAGTCGGTACGCCAATCGCAAAGGAACCTTTTCTTCAGGCGTTTCTTTGCCGTTGCATGATACTATTCGGCGCATCCTGTTTAGTCTGCCTTCTTCCTTTAGTGAGCTGCTGCGGTGCATGATTAAGCGCCAGGAGGCTTCCGGCGAAAATGTTTTCATCCCAATGAGTTTGCATCAGGAGAATTTTGACGAGTGTGGGATGATGATTTCCATGGCCCGCCTGAAGGCGATTGAACGTGAGCTCACATCCAACCGTCTTGCCGTATTTAATTCGGCGGAGAACAAATTGATGATTCCCCAGCACCGAAAACTATTGAAGGTCCTAGAGGAGGTGTTGGAGCAAAGGAATGCGGTCGGGTGTGCATCCAATGGGGCTGCCCCAGTGGAGACGTAGTTCGAACAACCGTGCCCTTTTCTCTTTTTCTCACTCTTTCTCTTTCCATTATAATATTTTTATTTGTTTGGTCTTTCTTGCCTTTTCATCGACAGAAATTATGACACATGCGATGTCTGTTGGTTCTACCACGGGCCTATTTGATGTTTCTTTGGATGTGGTGGTACTATCCCCGCCCCCTCTCTCACTTCTTTGAGGAGGAACCCAAACAATTCTTTCCATCTATTTTTTTTTTTTTAATTTCCCTTCTTTTTTTTTTCTTTTTTTTTCTGTTTTTATGCAGCGGTCCTTTTTTTTTTTTTTTTTTTGATTTCATTGCGCGGGACGCCCAATCGCAGCCGCGCTGTTTGATTGCAACACTCCGTCTCATCGAGAAGTGTTGAGTGAGTGAGAAAGAGAGGAAGTGGCCGCTCACGGGTACTTCCGTCATTTTTTTTTTTTTTTTGTATTTTCATATTAATATTATTTTTATCAGTACTTTTAGTTTTAGTTAGTGAGCATCACCGGCAACATCGCGGTGGTGCGTCATCATTTATATTTTCACGTCTGTGGGGAAGTGGAGTGGAGTGGCAACAACAAACGTGAGTCACGAACAAGAAAACAACAACAACAACAACAAAAACAGGAGGAGGAAGAAGAGGAGGTGAATTAGAAGATAGCCCAACTGTATTATTATTATTTTTATTATTATTATTATTTTTGTGCGTGCGTTGGGGGTTCAAGAGAAGGAAACAGAAACAGGAACAAAAAAGGGGGAAAAAAAAAAACAAAAACAAAAACAAAAAAAAAACGAGGGAAATGTTCGCAGTGAACTTGTTGGATGCGTTGGCGGAGGCAGCCGTTCTTCTCATGTTTGATTTGGCTCCAACCTCCACATGCGGCGATGAGGACAACGATGGCGACTTCGGCAGGGCGCGCTTTACAGGGGTGAACAGCTGGAGTTCGTTGGACTCCTGCATCCCGCGAAGTCAGATGAATGCAGTGACATCCGTGAACAACAGTACGTTGACCCCGCCACAATCCCCGTCAATTGCCAGCGGCAGTTTTGTACAGTTGACCACGGAGGAGCTTCAGACGTCGTTATTAGAGTCGCCAATAGGTGGCTTAGATCACCATTGCCGGAACACGGAGCATGAACGTGGCAGCAGTCTGGCAAGCACGATGTCTGGTTGGACCGTACCTGTACGGTCACTTCGGCCAAATTAAATTTTTTTTTTTTTTTTTACTCTTACCAGCGCGTCATGTCGATCTTGGTGAGCGTACGATGGAATTCAGCAGCAAGGAATGGCCTTACTCCACAGGCGGCCATTGCAAATTGATCCATCATGTACCCTTCCAGCCCGTAAGACTAAGTTGACAAGTACGCGTCTGGTTTGAAGCATCAACAGCAGGCACTTAGCCTCCTCTCTAGTAAGAGCCCTGGAACCTGGCACCACGTTAAGGTGGCCGACTGCGCCAGGGAGTTTATTATTGTCGTAGTTACTAGTATTATTTGATACAGTGCGTTTTTTAAAATATATATATATATATATATATATATATATCTAGCGAAACAAGGACGGTGGAAATGGAATGACTCTGCTTCTTTTTTTTTTTTCAAAAGTTGTTCTGTTTTTTTTTTTTTTTTTTTGACGCGGAGTTCCCGTATGGATCGAATTTTTCTCCTGCTTATGTGTGTGTGTGTGTGGCTGCGCTACTGGCCTTGTGTCGTCTTCTTCTTTTTCTTTGTGCTTGCGAGACGGAGGAATGCCTCAAATATTTTGTTTTCTTCTTTCTCTCTGCTTTTCTGTTTGTGTGTGGTTGAGTGCTTGTTGGAGTGTTGAGGTTGAATATCGTCTGTCGGGGAGACCGACGGGGGGAGGGAATCGATTCCCTGAAACTTTATTTTCATTAGGAACGGCAATTGATGCCCACTCACCGAGTCGTGGCTTTCGGGCCCCTGAAATTGTCGTGCGACGTGTGGGGCTGAACCGTCAGCAGGGCGGGGCTCTTGGCAGCCTGGGCGGCAAACGCCAACGGCCGCATGCGGCACCCGCGGATTTACGCCGGGAAGGCGGTTGAGAGACGGACTCCTTTTGGCTGCGCAGGCTTTCGTGCCTCTCGTCATTCTTCTTGGGAGAAAATTGGCTGCTCTGCGGGCACTCGGGACACCGCGCTGTTTGTGCCCTGCTGGATTGCGTCCTCTCATTTCTTTTTACGGTTCTTTTCTGGCGGCACGAGAGTGGCTGTGACGATGTGCCCGGAGATGTGAGAAATGGGCGTTGGCGCGGGGATGAGTGGTGTCGATGCGCGTTAACGAAGTGAGCTCATCACCGACTGTAAACGTTGCTTTGGTTTGGCTTCGTGTTCTACTTTTGCTTTTTCGCATGCATGGCTTTTAAAACCCGTCCGTTTTTTCTTTGTAAATTTTATTTTTTGTTTCTCAGTTTGTTTGTACACTTTTTTGCCGGCAGTTGGAGAGCTTTAGGCGGGGTATAAGGACGCGGAGCAGCGACAAACGCGGGGGAAAAATGGAACCCCGAGCCGAGGAAAAAGAAGAGTGTTCGCCGGTCTTACATGAGAAGGAAAGAGGCGTGGGACAATCAGGCCGAATAGGGGAAGTGGGGCGTGAAGAGGCGGGGTCCGCAGCCGTCGTTGACTCGCTGCAGCAGGGGATGTCCTCGCGTGAGCTTGGCTGTTCTTTGCCGGCGGCCCACGGTGCATCCCGTCGCAGTTCGAAGGGCATGTTTGAGCAGGCAAAGACGGTCAGACAAGAGTTGCGAGAAAAGGTGTCGAGGCTTCTCGGGAGGACTGGAACTGTGGTGAGGGAGTCGCAGCATTCTCCCGGAATGTACACCGTGCGTCAGTTTCAAAACAATTTGGCGTGGGCCATTGTCTCGAAAGACACGGTTCGATTTGATGAACTTCTAAATAAATATTTAGATTGCTGCAATGAGGGCAAAATTGTGGGCATTGCCGGTAGAACGTCACCGCGTGAGAAGCATGAAAACACTGCGGCGGACTCCGCCATTAGCGTTTCTGTTGGGAATGAGCGTTCTCTTGTGGATCGTGTTTTCCACCATGAAACGGGCTACACAATGACGCATCTCGCGGTGGTGTCAGGGATAGAGAGTTTGCTGCGTAGTTGCCTGGCGTTTGGCAGCGCGGTCCACAGATACGAGGACCTCAATGGGGACACTGCCCTTACCTTGGCATTATGGTTGCAGCCGGAAATGGCATTTGCGATGCTTGAATTGGGAAAGGATGTGGACATCACACGCATCGGCGCGAGAGGACGTAATCTTTTGCACAGTGCTGTTACTCTCCGCCAAGAAACGCCTCCATGGGAGTCTCGTTTGGAGTTTATTCAAAGAATTGTGGAGCAGGATAATTCATTGGCGTCGCAGAAGGACTTTTTTGGCTTCACGCCGGCAGAGTGGGCCCTTGAAAACGCCGCATATTTTTCATCCAAGAAGGAATGTATGCAAATTGTTGAATTTCTTAGGGGGGTGGATGCAGCGTATAGGGAGTCGATGAAGCGAGTATCCGACGCCCAAACGACGAGTGGAGACGTTGAGTTGGAAAGGATTTCGTCACGGGGAAAGGAATCCGACCAATCACGCACTGTACACCGCGAGACACTTTTCTTGGATCGTATGCGATTCATCTTCGAGGGTCCGCTGACACGTCTTCTTTCAATAGCTTTTCTCTTGTTATTGCATATCTTTCTCTACGCCGTTGACGTGGCGGATCGTGGACCGGGTGCACAATACCGTGACGCGCGATGGGACTTTTGGTTTACGGGCTTCAACAACATTGCCTCCTGCTGGAATGGCTCCGCCTTTTTTATGGGAATGACGCACGCCGGCTGCGCCTTTGGATGTGCTCTCCTGGGCGCCTGCGTGTACCTCTTGGTATTTCACATGCTGTTTGGTAGAATTATCATGCGCTTGCCGATTTGTGGGGCACAGTCTCCTGCAGAATGGCGGTTGATACTAAAATCATTTGGAGATTATTATTTTTCAGGTGATGTGGGTGGACAACGTGGAGTTTGCTTTGCCATGGCCATTGGTGGTGTCCTGGGCATATACGGTGGAGCCAAGTTATACAATGCACTCTTGTATCGTTTTTGGCCGGGGCAAGTGTCATGGGCACTCATCCGCCCGATTATCTCCGGAGTTGACACGGTAACGGCGCTCCGATGTTTTTGGGTGACGTCTCTCTTCATTGATTGGTACATATTTATGTTTGTCTTTGATATCATGTATCAGCAAGGTTCACTCAACATTTATTTGCCTCATCACACCTTCGGCGGGTTTGCAGCGTCGATCAACGGGGCATGCTTCTGGAAGAGGAAGAAGCAGCTTGGAGAGAATAACATTCTCGCTCTTCGCATGGGGATTTACTGGACCCTTCTTATCTTTGGATGGACTGTGATTGCTGCTGTCTTTCTCACTTTGGAGTTTCTTTGCGGTCCTGCCAAGGTGCTGTTTGCGAATCCACTTATCCCGGTGACTTCTCTTGAAATCCCAGTGGGGGTTGGTTGCCTTTGTATACTCTTGGAGTTTATTATTGTGGCACAGGAGTGGACGTGGCCGACATTTCAAGGGCATCCGCACTTGTTTTTTCCTGGAATGGTCGTTGCCACCCATCACGTCTTTTTTCTCGTCCTGGTCCTCATTGTTCAGTGTAGCCTCGACATCCGCATTGTTTTGGCGCATATTCTACTACTAAAAGATCAGGAGGGTGGATTGTCACCAAAGGGTGCCGTGCGCCTTTGCATTGCCCTCATTCCTGCCATGTTTGGCGTAATATTGCTGCTACTTGTCATTGTTCGATCTTCCCTCTGGTGGGAAATGTGTGGCGCAGTTGGAAATGCCATTGGGCTCTACTCGGAGCACATGTATCTTCGGCCATGCCCACCGCCTTCTGAGGAGGTGCAGAGGTTAGCGGAGCGTGAGAATGAGAAGTTTGTTCGTTTGCACTCCCGCTCGTTGTATTGCAAGGCGGAGCAGGAAAATATGAAGGAGAAACTCCGTGTTCGCAAGGCCATTAAGCGTGTTGGGCGGCAGATACACGCAGGGGCAAAAGAGCGGGACGGATTGTTGCGGGGAGAGAAAAGGCATGGCGATAGGAATACCACAGCAGCGGCGGCGTGGAATAACCCCTCGTCGGATGACAGCTTTATTTCTCTGAGTTAGTGCCTCATCGTTTTTTTTTTTTTTTTTCTCCCTTGCCGGCCACATTTCTCTTCTTTTTTTGTGTGTTCACCAAGTCTTATCCCTCAGTTCCTCTCTCTTCTTCGTTTCTTCTCACTCCCACGCATGTTCAGCTGCGTATAATGACTCCCTTTATTAGGCACTTGCATTAAAAAAAAAAAAAAAACACGTCATTGCGCCTGCGGTAGCGTGACGGGTGGTTATGTGTGATTTCTCTCAGGGAAATCGAGAAGAGAGGGGGGACGGTGAGATGAGTGCGTGGTTTCGTCATTTTCTTTCCCAGACTTACAAATGGCACTTTTTTTTCCGACAGGATGATGGCAAAGGACGTCAACGAAGGTCTTTTCTGCCTAATTTTCTTTTCCCGCCCCCCCCCCTTTTTTTTTTTCTTTTTTTTACGGTTTGTTTGGTTTGTGTTGTTTATTTTATTTTCATTGTGTAGGGGTTTATGCGAATAATGAGGGAGGGTTTGTGTGTGTGTTTGTGTGTGGGAGTGCGGGGCACATCTTTTTTTCTTTTTTTTTTTTCTTTTGTTTTTTATTATTGGAGTTTGCCAGCGGATTGGGAAGTGACACTATCCGGGCCAGAGGATGTCCCAGACGAATACCCATGCATGCCAGCTCAACCCCCACGCACGGGTTTGGACTCCCAAAACTCATGATGCACTCGCCGCGTTTTCCAGTGAAGACGCCGCCGCCCTTCCGTCGGCTCCGGAGGCGATGTGCCACCTGGGACGCATTGGCACCGCAAACGAGGGGGGACCAATGGCTGACGATCCCCTTTTTGCCGCCGCAGCTGCATTGGGGGATTTTTCCAATTTTTGGATGCAATATTCCTTGATGATGGCGAGGCAAAGTTACTACAACTTCTGGTGCCATTGGCAGATGCAAAATTACGGTCAGTGCGTGGCAGACTACGAGGATGACGGAGATTACATGTCCCCACCGACTGTAGCAGCATTTTGTGACGCGCCCCTTTCAAGAGAACTCCCTACGGATACCCATACAAACTCAGAAGGTGCGATTGATAATTTACAGAACAACCCCTGCAATGACGCTGCGTTAGTACAGAAAACAAGGAATCATCACTTTTCTTTTTCTCCCTTTCTTTCTTTTTTTCATCCTCCTCATTATTTTGGCTCTTTTTTGGCCCCAAATATGGGGGAGATTGACACGATGAATTCTTGGCAACGCGGCACGTCGCCGTCTTGTTATTCTTCCTGCTTGTTATGTGGGAAAGATGACCACTATTACTCGGCCTGCCAACTATTTGATGGCAAGACCGTATGCTTCATCGATAACTCAGATTTTGCCGTTTATGCCATGCGACACGATCATTGGATTGAGAGTGCCACAATAAGTGATGTCTATTTATTTGTTCGCTTGGCAGTTGGGATTTTTCCGCATCATGCACTTTTGCATGTGGGTTCCAAAGAAATAATTCTTGAGGATTATCCTCTGGAAACACTTTGTTGTGATTTGCGGATTTTTCCAGGGGTTGTCGTGAGCGTGTCTGTGCGCCAACCTTCATTCGAGACAAACGTGGCGCCGTTGCGGTTTCACAATACACGACTTGCGGCCAAGAGGGAACGTGGACGACCGGAAAATAACTGTGACGTGGAAGAAACAATGGGTGATGCGGCGTTAGATGCCTCCACAATTGCAAGGGCATCAGAGCTTTCTGTTTCACTCCCTTTGTTCGAGCCTCAAGCAGATGTCGGGGACAATGCGGTGGCAGAATCCATAACTGGAACTTCAACAGATTTCATTGAAGGCGAGAACACTTCCTTGAGCAAGGGGGACGATACCGCCGTGCCTTTCCCAAAGGAGTCGCGTCATGATGGCAATGATTTGGGCAACCCGTGTACTCCTATGGCGAAACAGGAAGGTTCAACGGTGGTATCTACAGTTTCAGTGACTGCTGTTGCTGAATCTTCTTCGTTTTGCTTCTCAACAAGTGATGCTTCTGAAACCTCTGGGAATCATCTCAATTGTGTGAACATTGTACGCAAAGATAACCGTTGCAATGAGCAACCATTGGCTGCCGCTTCTGCAGAGGTGACGACAATGAAACAGTCTTCTGACGCAACGGTAACTCATGCAACAATTCCCACCTCTCCGGGCAAACTGGCACCCATGGATGAGGTCCTTGACGATGAGGAGTTGCGTCTCCGACGCACCGTACACGTGAGATTTATACCTGTACAGATGCCATTTTCGGAAATACGAATGCTTCTTTGGTCATGCGGCGAGGTGCATAAGGTGCGGTTGGTGAAGCCCAGCGAGACAACAAACCCGAGACGAATGTTTTACGTGTGCTTTGTCGAATATGCGACAGATGAAGGCGCAGAAAGGATGAAGAAATTGCAGGGACATCGTTTGGGAGAATTTTTTCATTTGGCCGTGGAGGGCAGTCGACATACAATTCACGGAGGCTATTTCACAGATTTCGAGGCGCACACGGGCAGACCGTGTACATTTGGCCTGAGAGAAGCCGAGAGACGTGCAGTGGAGAGGCGTTATTTTGGTGTTTGTGACGGTGGTTCTGATGCTGCGTGTAAAAGTGGCGGTAGGCCGAAGAGCGGTGCCGCAAAGAGTACTTGTTGGCGGAGAGGAAAAGAACGGAGTGCCAAGACGTGCCTGGACGCCCCTGTCGGCCCCGCTACTATGAACACTGCTGACACCCAAGAAACCGGCAGCGACAAGGGCGAAGAGAAGGCGAAACGTGAAAAGTGCGTCGGTGAAACTGGGCCATATTCTCTTCGAATTGTTTCTGCAGGTGGACTTGTGGGACGGTTGCGACGAGGTGGACGTCGACGTCGGGACGTCGTCGCTGGGGTCGGTGGTGGGGCGGCAGCAGTACCAGCAGCGCTTTCAGATGTTTTGGGTCGTGGTGTGGACATGAGTGATGAAAAATTACTACGGGATTGTTTGCATGATTTCGCCTCTCGTTATCTGCAGCAGTTGACGCCACGAAGCGTTTTTGAATTTCTCGTCTTGTTAGAAGGATGCAAGTACTGTTCTGCGACTCCCACATTCTTCCTGTTCCTTGCGAGATATGAGGTGGCGTTGCTCCTGCACTACGCTCCTTTTCGTACTCTGGAAGGCGTCGCAGTGACCGCCGCGCGGGCGATTCATTGGGGAAACGATTTCACGCAGGTACTGAAGGATGGTGCCAAGAATGGCGCACGTATTGCCCCCATTTGGCACTCTTTGTTTACATCCATACCCCCGGCTCGACAACCATTTCGAGTGCCACGTTACGATGATCAAAAGGGCAACGAATTGCCGGGAAGCAGAGGAGAAATGCGCCTTTACCCGTGCTGTGGTAAAGTGCTGCGCTTTGTGGAGCTCTTACTTCATATTTCTCTTTTGCTTGACGATTTTCAGTCCAACACTCCCCAGAGAAGCGGAGGGGTGGAGACGGACCCGGCTGTTTTGCTGGCTGCGCCTTCAGCAAAATGGAACGACGTGACCCATGTTGCTCAGAAGATGTTGTCATGCGCCCGTTGCCTGTTGACACAGTTACTGGCTGAAATTGTCAGTGAAGGGGATGATTTGTCTTCTGAATTGCCCGTTTGGCGCAGCAAAGTGTCACAGATCTTGAAGTCGCTGCCGCCGGAGAGTGGATTGAGCACCGGCTCTCTCGTGAGCGCCTTTCTGCCAGGAAAGAAGCAGATTGCAGTGGCCGTGCTGGCATCAGAGAAGGAGTTGTTTAATTTTTAAATTTAAGTTTTTACTTATCAACGTTTGTTTTCATTTTCCTTTTTCCTTTTCTTTTCGTTTTCTCTTTTACTTTTCGGTAAAAAAAAATATATATATATTTTCCCCTTTTGACTTGTTTATTTGCACAAGGCAATTGTGTGTTTCTTTCTTCTCAAAAACTTCCCCCCCCCGCGTGGTGTGGGCAGAGTATCGGACGCGGAGTGCGCAGCTGAGGAACAGAACAGAAAAAGGGTATAAAGGACGCATGTTTTTTTGTGTTCCTTCTTTCTCCCCTTCTCCGTTGGCTGTGCATGTGTGTGTTTGGGGTTCCATACGTGGATTTCCCTGTCTGTGTCCGTATCTGTGCTTTCGACACACTTTTTTTTTCTTCTTTTTTATTTTATTTATTTATTTATTTATTTAATTTTGCGCCTTCTCACTTTTTGAACAGATTTTATTATTATTATTATTATTATTATTATTATTATTATTATTATTATTTTTTGCGGTTTGTTTGTGCGATTTTTTTGTTTGTTTGGGAGCATGTGGGGAGAACTTCGCTCACGAGATGTTGTAACCAAAATGTCTTTTTACGGTTCGACGGGGGGGCCTGCGGAGGGTGTGTGCGACCAGAAAGTGTGTGTGTGGGGTGGGGAAGGAGGAAAAAGAGGCAGGTGGAAGATGAGGATGAAATGAAAGTTGTTGTGGGCGCGATGTCTTCTGCCCGTTCCTTTTACTTGAGGCTTTTTTTTTCTGCCGTCCCACCCACAACCACCACCTTCTCTGTTGCCCTCCACGCTGAGGGGGAGTCCAACGGCTGCGGGCCCTTTTAAAAAAAGACTCCCACCTTGTGAGTTTACAAGGAGCCCGACTGCCATAACTTTCATGCATTCATTTGTTCACGGGTGCGTGAGTGTTGGATGAATTTACTTCGTAGTGTGTGGGGTGTTGGGCCAAACTGCCACTCCCCGTTGAGTCACACACACACACACACGCACACAACCTCTCTCCCTTTCTCCGCGTGTCTTTTTTTGTAGGAATAGGGGACAGGGTCTTGGAAAGGGGCGTGTATATCAATTCCTGTTGGGTTTCTTTCCGGTTGCTGTATAGAGAGGAATTGAGGAGTAACCGTGTGGGTTTTTTTCTCACGCAGGAGTACTCGAGGAATTCACTACCCCGTTGTCTCCAAGGGGGAAGGGCACACCACGGACATTGCACGCCGCATATATATTTATCAGCTTTGTTTCTGTCGCCCGTTTTTTTTTTTTTTTTTTGCGTTACTTTGATTCTTTTTGGCGTTTTTTTTTGCGGGTATTGATGAAGCGCGGCGATCGTAGTTCATCCCCGTCCGTTTTGTTGTACGAGGGCGATGGTCGCATGGCAACTCACGGCGACACACGAATTGGGATGAATCATTTCTCCCCTTGCCGCTGGGACACAAACGACGCGGAAATTGGAGCGCAAACGCCATATTCTGAGGGGTGGAGGGGGATTAGAAATATGAATGCCGGCGCGACTGCGGTACATGCGGCGTCGAGGTTCGGTGGCCCGTACCGCTCCCTGTCACCCCAGTCCCTCCCTGCTCGCAGTGGCAGCGGGCTGCCCAAGGGAGCTACCAAAACCTACGATCCGCTAAGTAGCAGACGGGGCGGACGTGTGGTGCATAATGCAGAGCTTGGCCAAGCAGTGGTGAATACTGCACATCGGTTGGAAGAGGCAGATAGAATGCGTCGGCGTCCGTTGTCCTTTGTCGTCAGGGGCGCGGAGCCCTTCGATGAGCAGCCCTATCCGTACAGCAATAGCCGTATTGCTTCGCAGCGTTTGTGGGGCGCATCAACTTCTAGCTGCACCGAAGCCATGCTGGCGAATCAAGCAATTAGTCCACGAAGGATACTCTCCGCACGAGATGAACTGGGGTTGGTAATGCTTGAAGATGATGTGCCGCTGCCATTGTCGCCCGGGAGGCCGCACGGTAGTAGTGGCGGTGCTGGTGGTGGCAGCAGCAGCAGCAGCGGCAGCATCCCATTTGCACTTGTCACGATACAACCACCTGAGGGTCCGCAGAAGAGAGGATTGACGTTAAGGGAAAGTCAATTTGCACGACAGAGTGAGGAGCCCGTTGCATGGCGACCAGAACGCACTGCGTCGAATGTCCACCGTGATTGCGCTGAGGCACGTGGGGCAGCCAGCAGTAGAGCTTTTTTCCCGAGATTGGGATGGCGGGATGCCGATGAACTGCCCGTTTCACCTGGCCCAACACTGCACCACAAGCAGTTGACCGAAGCCTTTTACGGGAACTACTCTGGCGGAATGCTTGCTCAAGAGGCCTACTTGTACTTTGTATCCGATATAAACCGTCGGCAGTTAGTTGGTGGAAAGGGTGCCTCTTGTCGGCCGCAACAAACTCGAAAGTTGATGGGGAACAGACGACAAAAGCCCAATGTTGCCTGTGCTTCACGCGGGAGGGGTGCAGGTTATACTTTGTCAACCGACGCCGCTTCACAGGCGAAGTGGGTATAAACGCCGTCAAGAAATGCATACAAAGAAAGGGTTTCTCCATGGGTTTTTTTTGCTCACTGTCTTCAAAAAAGACAATATATACAAAAGGGGGGAAAAAAGAATAGGGGCAGAAGAAATGAGGAAGAAAAACAGAGTGGGAATGAAAGAGGCAGATTGTATCTTTCTAAATTGTCATAGTTTTTTCTACTGCAGTTCCTATGGATGTTCGTCCCTTTTTTATTTTTGGTTGTGTGATGCGACGAGGGGTTGACAAGGAAGTGGTTGGGTGCAATTTGTTTTCTGGCGATGTATGTATTTGTTTGCGTGTGTGTGGATGGAGGATTGGCATGAGGCTTGCCTGGGGAAATTGACTGGAGAGGGTTGGCATGGTTTTGTACCTCTAGTATTGCAGTACTTTCTTACCAATTTTCTCTGTGATGCCTTTTATTTACGTTTTTTTTTTTTTTTTGTCGTTGTTTGATTTTTTACTTGTTTTTATAATGTTTAGCTTGAATGCCTCTCTGACCAAGGCAGTTTTTCCCGGGGACGTGTACCGTTTTTTTTACGCGTGTAGTGGGGGATGCGCTGCTGTCGGTGCAGGTTGTTTGTCTGTGTGTGTGTGTGTGTGTAAGTGAAAAGTTGATTTTCGCTTTGTGCTTTTTTTTTCCCTTTCCGTATTCTTTTTGTTTCTGTGCCGCCTCCGCGTTCCACACGGATGAGTTCGCTTTCATCAGCCCTCCTCCCCCGGCGCGGGAGTGGGAGCCTGCCAAACCAAAAGGAAGCGAATACAAGAAAAAAGGAAGGGAAGAAAAGGCGCGGGGGAGAGCGGTGGGCCGCGTCATTAAATGTCAGACGTTGTCTTGCGCACGCCATTCACAATTAAGGAACGCGGGTGGCAATGCCTTGTGCGGCGTTCTCCTCCTCCCGTCTTTGCCGTGGCAGGATACAGCCCTGAGAACACCACCTGGGATGAGGTGCGCCTACTGGTGGTGGGCGCTGGCGGAATTGGCTGTGAGGTTCTGCACACGTTGGCACTGAGTGGGTTTACAGACATCACAGTTGTGGACATGGACACCATCGAACTCTCCAACCTCAATCGACAGTTTTTCTTTTCAGAGGCAGACATTGGTCGCAGCAAAGCGGAGGTGGCCGCGGCATTTGTGGAGCGGCGTTGCCCAGGCGTGAAGGTACATGTGGTATTTGGACGTATTGAGGACCAAACTGATGAATTTTATCGACAGTTTCATGCCGTCATTTTAGCAGTAGACTCCGTGGCGGCACGGCGGTGGATTAATCAAAAGATTGCGGAAATTGCCGTCTGGGAGATCGTGGATGTCGCGAAGGAAGGGCACGAGGGACGCAAGGAGAAACGTATCACCAGTTCGATTCCTTTTATTGACACCGGTACGGAGGGGTACGAGGCCTCCTGTCGTGTCATTCTCCTGGAGACGGGAAACACACCCTGCATTGAATGTGTGCTAGAACTTTACCCACCGCGGAAGACGGTGCCATTCTGTACGCTAGAGAATGTTCCGCGGTCTCCAGAGCACTGTGTTCTATATGTGCAATTTCGTCTGTGGAAAGAACGGCGTCCGGGTGAGACACTTGATAGCGATGACAGGGAGCACATGGAGTGGATCTGCAATGAGGCCCAGCGTCGCAAGGAGGCCTTTGGTATCACAGGGCCCGACATTGACTTTTCTTTTGCACTCGGGGTCGTTAAGAACATTGTGCCAGCTGTCGGCTTCACCAATGCGTTGGTGGCCGGCCAGGCGACTCTGGAGCTTATGAAGCTGTTGACAGGTGTTGCTCCATCGATGCAAAGCTTTTCTTATTTCAACGGTGCTGCAGAATGTGGGGGGTTGACTTCATACGTGACGCCCCTCTCTCCAAATCCCTTATGCCCCGTTTGCGCCCCACGTCCTGTTCTGCTGCTCACATCTCAAATGACCCCACGACGCGTACTGGCTGCTGTGAAGGAGCAAATTGGACTTCCCACTGCTGTGCATGGGAAGTGCGAGCTTCAGGAGAGCTCATGGTCCGATGGAACATTACGGGTGCGTTTTGAGGGTGATGCTGAGGTCTGTCTCCTTTACAAGAAAACAAATCCATTGCGGACTCGCATTGTTGGATCCACCATTGAGGAGATCTTTGCGGCAAGTGGTCACGCGGGTGCCTTTTCGCGGTGGTGTAGCGGGAGTGGAGTGACTTTCAACGTAGAGTACAGCTCCACGGACGTGTATTTCTCTGCCGAGGCCCTAATGTCAGGGGATGCGACAGCATGACGTCCTTACTTGTGAATTGCAGGTGGAGGAGATCATGATACGCGTGGCGGTGGTGATGGTTGTGGTGCGAGGGGATTGAATTTCTGGATGTCTTGCTATTCTGTTTGTGAAAAGAAGAAGAAAAAAAATGAAGAAAAACATGGGGTTTCTACTTTTTACGCGTATATTTACCATTAATCCCCAGAGGAAATGCACAGGCAAAAACAATCTCTCTGCGTGTTTGTGTGTGTTGGAAGTGGTGTGAGGAGACAAATTGATGGGAACGCTTTGTCGTGTAATTTTTTTTTGTGTTGATTTTTTTTTTTTTTTTTTTTTTGTGGAGCAGCAGCCCAGCGGGGAAAGGCGGGTGAAGTGTGACCAATGCGTTGGTTGCCGGCGCAATTGCGAGGATGTGGGACTGGGAGAAGGGACCGCATTGCTGCCGTTGTAGCTCGAACTTTTTTTTTACAGCGCTGCCATGCGTCATCGACGGCGTCGACTTTTGGGGCGCATGACGGAGAGGGGCTTAACAACCGGGAGACGGGGAAGCCTCGCCGCAGCAGTCGGGGCGGGGCCAGCAGCCACAGGCCAAAGTTTCCGAGGAGAGGCGGTGGAGAAGGTCAGCAACTGGGCGAGAGCAAGAAGGAAGAGGAGGGAGCCTCAGCCACTACCATCCAGGGCGGCAACAACAGCAGTGGGGGCTTTTCCCTTGGCAACGGCATGGAGGTGCAGCTGCCGGCGCTCTCACCTTTTGTTGAAGAAGATAACATAGGGGCAAATGACGTGTTGTATGGAAGAAATGAGTCGCGGGCCTTCAATGAGGACGCCTTGGTCTCTGCAATTGAGGGGATGCATCAAACTCTAGCGTCGACGTCGCCGCCTTTTTTTGGGGGGGCTCCCGTCGTGGGCGCCTCCAGTTGTGGTATGACGAGCAACGCGAAACTTGCAAAGGCACTTCAAAGGTGGCCGGAGGTGCTCCACCGTCTTCGGGCAATCGCCTTGCCGCTCTTGTTGAAGGCCTCCGACACAACTCCGCCGTCCGTGTCTTCCGTGGCGGAGGCATGCCAAGCTCTCACTGAAGCGCTTATTGTAGTAGATGATGTGTCAAGGACGACAGGCATGCGTGCAGAGCGCATGTTTCCTGCCACTCTAGTTGTGGCACTGTGGATCTGTCTTCCAAGGTTTTATTTGCAAGCACAGCATTTCTCCAGACCACCCCATGCCCATGGATCTTTAGCACCCGCGCTGGTTGAGGGTTTACCGTCTTTCTGGTGGGAATTCAAAAATGCCAGACGTGCGCTTGCGCTGCGCACTCGTGAGTTAAATGATTTGTTATTGCCGTCCGAGCTTGTGCGGGTGTTGGTGTGCATGGAGCAATGCGGAGCACTTTCCGATGATATTATTGGCCCGATAGGGACGCAGCTGCTCCGGCGACACAAAACTTCTGCAGCTCCGCTTAATGGTCCGCAGCATGTCGCCACAAATCACCTTTTATCTGCACACTTTGTAGCGTCTGTTGTGGACAAGGAAGAATCACCATTTCAAGGCGACACTGCGCTTGCTTTTGCCCGTTTGCTTGGACGAGCACACATAGTGAATCACTTTCAGTTGCACCGGCTCATGCACACCATTCTCCTACCCCAAGTGGTGGTGGCTCTACAGGCCAGTGCCCCTGACGAGATCATTCTCTTTGAGTTGACGAGGTGCTATATCCGCTACGCCGTTTCGGGCACTGCTGTATCACAACTTACAGCTTTGTGGATGCCGCACTTGTCTTGTATGACACTAGACAAATGCTCGGAGCTTCTGGGCATTTTGGGTGATGGTGGCGTTGGTCGTGTTGCCGTTGTCGCTGAAGAGGATTATTTCCCTCTGGTTGAGGCCGTTCTAAAACGGGCGTCTTTGTTGTTTCACTATGAGCATCAAAGCCGCTCTACTGGGGTGCCGCCCGCCGCTAATTTGGTGCCCGCTGCCCTTGCGGATGTGAGTGCTGATAGTGTGGTGAGGTTTATTTGTGCTCTCGTGACGGTGAACTCCGTCCATTGGGGGGAAATGTACGTTTTGGCAGCAACGGCGTTGGAGCGGTCACTCGATGGACTTTTGGTTTCCGATGTGGTTCGCGTTACTAGGGCGCTTTTGCGTCGTAACTCACACATCCCGTACCACTCCCTTCACTCTCGTTTGGCAAATCGGCTCCTCATTGACGAGGCGGCCCTGACAGACGTGAAAATCGGGGGTCTGTCGTTGCTGGCCGCCGCGCTGATGTCGTCGCCGTCGTCAACGCCACCTGCAACCTCTGTTTCTTCCAACAAACAATTACCGTGTGACATGCAAACAGCTGTTTTGAAGAGCCCGGGCGGCGCTGATCTCATTGGGTTGGATGGGGCTCGAGCACTTGCCGTGTTCCGACGTCATGGGAAAAGGCTGGGCTTGCGGAGCTTTGCGGCCGCAATGTGTGTGGCTCCACTGGCGCAGCTGCCACGTCGTTCTCAGGAATCTGTCATCGTGCACTTTACTTCCATTTCCTCGGCGCTGGAGGTGCCATGGCTTGTGAGGGGGATGATGTCGTTGACCTCGCAGATACCCGAGGCGGTGGATCCGGTTTCGGTGCAACGTTGGTTTTCACGCTTTACGGCCGTTGATGTCGTTCGTCAGTTGGACATGGAGCACGCGGCGATGTTGTTGAGCATTTTGTCAGACGATGAATACAGTCGTGATTGCGCATTGGCAAAGCAGAAAATAGTAAAGCATACCAGTACACTCTTACTACAAGAGAGTGTTTCTTTGGATGTGCTGATTCCTCTAGTTGTCGCATTGCAGCGTGCAAATGTGTTTTTCCCTCACTTGTATTCTCGTATTTGTCGCATCCTTCTTGCAAATGTGCGCCAAACACCATGGAGGCTACTTCTCCCTGTCTTTCACGTTGTGGCGGATGAGTTTACGCGAAGACCACACGGGAATGGAAGCGTTTTTCGCGATGTATGGGAGCAGCTTCGGACGCGTCTCATGGAAGAGGCGGCATCGTCGCTAGAGGCAGAGGATGTTGTTTTGGCTCTTAATGGGCTTGCGGCACTAGATGTGAGGGATCGCCGTGTGTTCTCCGTCCTGTTGCATCGTCTCTGGACGATTTACCTAAGTGTTTGTGCCCCTACAGGGGCCGAGTACGGTTCTGCGACGGCGGAGACACCGCCGAAACCGGTGGTATGGGTGGATAGCCTCCTTTCTGGCTGCACACCAAGCGCTCTTGCTGTTCTCATCACTACACTCATTTATACAGGCCGTGGGAAAGTCATTGATGCGTTTATGCCTTGGCTGCTGCTTCGCACTCGCCCCGTCGTGAAGGATCTCTATCCAATTGACCTGCTTCATCTCATGCCGGCCTTATTGTCTTGTTTCATTGCTGCAAGCACAATGGATGGGGATGCCAGCTGTGACCGTACCGCATGGCTATGTAGTCCTGTGAACCACACCATTCTTCACACCACGTACGATCAGTGCCGTGAGTTGTTTCTTCACATGTATGAGGATGAGGCAACTGCCAAAGATCCGACGGCACTAAGGACTCAACGAGCAGAGTGGACTCCAAAGGTACGTGTGTCGGTGTCAAGGGTGCCGCGATACCTGTTTGCGGAGCTTCTTGTCGCACTTTGTCAGTGTGGGCTGCGTGACGAGGCCGTGGCCACGGCCTCTGCATCGCGGGTGACGCGACGGTTGTGTATGCAATTACCCGTTGCGGAATTGGTGGATTTAACCATGGCCCTCTGCTTCCACTTCCCGCCCCCACCAACACGGCTGGAAGAATTCACGGTGAACGATGAGGGGGGCGTCACGAGGGATGAGAAGGGGGAACGCTACGAAGAAAAAAGGGAAGGGACGAATTGCATTTCTTCTTGCAAAGGGACGGAGGGAAATGATGTTGCTGCTGCGACGTCTTCAGCAGCAGCCCCACACCAACGCTTTTTACCACCTGTACTGACTGCATTGTGGGACCGGGCGGAGGAGTTGCAGTCCTCCCATGTTGATGCATTGTTACGGTGTCTGCGACATTATTACGGTGAAAAGGTTGACGCGGACTTTTTGGATCGTCTTTTGAAGCACAAGGAGGCGACGCTTGCCGGGGTGCATGCGAGTCATCGGCGGCCCCAGGACACCGCAGCAGCTGAGCAGGGACCAGCGAATTTGGATGAACCCACGGCGGAGGACCTTTTCATGTCGTGAGTTTTTAAGGGAGGTTGAATGAGGAGGGGTAGGGATAACAGTGATCGTTGAGTGTGTGTGTGTGTGTGTGTGTGTGACTCTCTGTCTGTCTAGCCCAGACGCATATTCATAAGGAAGAGCGTCTATCAACATTGGACCGCCCTAAATCTCAATTATTACTTATTTATTTTTGTTGTTGTTGTGTTTCCTGATGTTGCTTCGCTGCCTTATCTCTTAACGATTTCATCAACCACGACGAGGCGGCACCTGCCGCAAAAGTATAAGAAACAAGCATAGAAGTTGAATGTGTTTATTTTGCCCCTCTGCATAGTTTTTGAAGGAGAATATCATACGTGCCTATAGACACGGCAGTGAGCGGGGGAGGGGGAGAAGAGGGTTGTGTTTGTTCCCTGTGAGGGGGAGGAAATTATCGCTAGGGGCGAAAAGAGATAGAGAACGATAAAAAAACAAAATAACAGATGCAGTTGAAAGGCAAAGAAGAGGCTGACATGCCAATTGAGAAACCAAGCGATGCCACGCCATTGGACCCAGCGTTCTCATCCAGATTTGTTGACACGTCAATAGGGGGCGGTAGGGAGCATTCTAAGACGTTTTATGCGCCCTTGTCGGAGCGCTCCTGCTCCCTCACCGTCACTGGGCAGCGGCCCTTTGATGGCATGAGCTTTAATGCAATATCCACGCCGGGGAACAAACGGACGAAGACATTAACGTCTGCGTTCAAGAAAGAGAGGGGCCGTAAAGGTCGCAATGAGGCGCAGGTGCCTTTGCTGGTGGACAAAACAATGGAAGCGTTGGAGGAGAAGGCGCTTGATACAAACACGGCGGATTATAATTCCGAAAATTTGGATGCGATTTTTGAAAATTTGGAGGAGGTGCCGGCGGTGGTGGATGGACGGACGCATTTGCAGGTGCTTGACACCTCTGCAAGGGCACGGGCACCATGGTGGCTGCGCCGGTGGACGGAGTTGAAGCTCTTTCTAAATAGCACTTCAGTGCGAGGGAAGTCCATTGACACTGCGATTGGCATGGCAATGGAACAGTTAGACGCCGATTTGGATGCGGTGCGGGTCCTCGAGAAGGAACTTGCTGATAACAAGGACGTCGACCTTTGTCAACTCAGCGCAAGCAGGGTTGAGCAGATTGAACAAGAGGAGGAAGGCGAGAGGGAAAGGAATTTGCTGTTGCCCCCATTACTTCCGGAGGATGAGCGGAAGAGCACAAGCACAGGGGCGAGTGGGGAACATGCTACTAGTGAAATGTTAGCGCAACTTGTGCCGCCATGGCTGTATGCTGGTACGGGAAGGCGCATGACGCAGCAGCTATCGCAGACCCTTGCGGTCGTGCAAAAGAAATTAGTAGAAAAGATGTCTGACGATGTGGAAGGGGCGGAGATGAGACTCTTGGGAATTTTTAATTGTGGCGGGTATGACGGGACACAGCGCGTTTTTGTGTGTCCGGCGGTGCAGCGTCTGCATGCGTCTGTCGTGCGGAAGTCCATTCTTATGGACTTGTTTGCATCGCAAATGAATCTGCGTCAGAAGCGGGCTCAACTTATAAGCGATGGATTTTGGACGCAGACACCACGGATCCATGCGGATTACATCACGGATGAGGATATTCGACCATTGTACGACCCCAGCACTTTACGTCTGCTAGTCTCCAACGACCGCCCTTCTCTGACGAAAACAGGAGGGAACTCTCCGAATGATCACTCTCTTTTTATTCACATTGACTATATCCGCTTTCGGCCGACTGCAAATTCTGCGTGGCAGCATGCTGGTGAAGCTTCCATAGCAGATGTCGCATCACCTTGGTGGGAAGGACGAAATATTGATGCGGGCATGACAAACGCCCTGTCAATGGACTCGGCAGGCAATTACCAGCCCCAGAACAACGGCAATGCTAAGTCATTGGTGACCTTCACTCAGGAGGAGCGAATTGTCTCCGATTTATTGGACAAATACGAGCAGTACCGCATGGTGGAGTTAAATTTTTTGCCGCATCTAAAGAGTCGTCGCTTTTACAAGGAACAGCTGGAGAACTTGGAGCGGCAGCCTTGCCCTACAGAAGAACAGAAAAAACTCAAAGCCTTGCTGTTGCGGCTTTTAAATCTCACATGTGAACTTGAGCGTGTGTATCTTAAAGAGATGGTGTCTGCCTGGCGACGAATTGCACGGCTACGTGGTGAAAACCCAGATAACTGTTTTGCCCCATTTCCGCCTTCCAGTGTCGGGGCAACTCCGAACGAAGAGAGTACGCCCTTGTCTCCTTCCCATCCGACGTCACAGAGGGATGGTGTCGAGGGGATTGGATTACGGCGAGGATTCTTGGGTCTCTCTGAGGGAGCCGTATCGCTGTTGAGTGACGGTCAATCAGAGCTACAGGCGCAGATGCCGACCAATGCACGTCTCCGTATGTACTCGCGGTATCACGGCGAGGGTGCGGTAATGACTCCCATTCAGGAAGAAAATTTATTAGAATACACGCCGGTTATTGAGGGGGTGATAGCACCCCCACATGTGCTTGTTGACGGAGGGTCACAAGTGGGCGAGAATGGCGTGACGTCACCATCACCATCGTCACCGCCGCAGGTTTTTTTGACGTCGTCCACACTGCAAAACAGCAAGTCGACTCTGTTTCAGGTACTTGTTTTCGTTCGAACGAGCCTTGTTGTTCCTCCACATTTCGTGGGGTGCACGGCCCCACGTGCACTGAATTCTTCAAAGATGCTTTTTTTAAACGAGACCTTTGAGTTACGCACGTTACAGGAACCCCAAGAGATCCTCCTTCACATTCTCTCCGTGCGAGGGGGATCGGATGTTGATTGTGTGATTGCCACCGTCAGTGTTTTCCCTTCACTTACTCGGGCGCATCTGCTGCTTCCGTTACGGGCTCCTATTTCCTTTTCATACCGTGGCACGACCTACAGAAAGCACGGAGGTGGTGTCTTACCAGGCCTCGTTTCACTCTCAACAACATGGACTACGATAAAAGGAATGACGGTGGAGGAAATTGAAGGCCTATTCCTGCGCGGTGATGCGGACCCGTTGGATCCACAGCATGGACCCTTGTTGGCCACACTGAAAGCCCATTACATGGAATTACGAGGGAACACAACGACGCTGCCTGCAAGGGCAGACGTTCCTTTGCCAGGACTTAGCGAAGGCGCCACGTCAGGGATGAGACATCGAGGGCATCGTCCAAGTACCACCGCTAGACTACCACTCCCTCTGGAAGGTGCGGATTGGAGCAAACGGTTGGAGCTGCTTCACCGGCGCTGGTTGTTTTACATGGCGGGTGTCACTCTGCAGGACGCGATGGAGGCCCGTCTTTTTTCTCAGCCTGTCCCACTGGAGGAATTTGAATGTTATGAGTTACAGAGGCGTGTAGAACGTGAGGCTCAAAGTGAAAGACGTGAATTGAAGTTTAAGATACCTTCTGATGCACAGTCTCTTGGCGATGCCGAGTTGGATTTGTTGCCTAAAGTATTTATTCTTAGCCCACTTTCATCCAAGGAGAAACTTCATCTGTGGCAAGAGCGTCTGCGCCGCCTCAAGGCACACCGCACATCCTCCCGCAAGTTGGAGGATCATGAGCTTCTGGAGCGGCACGTTATTTTACCAAAACTACGGCCGGTGAAGGGCATCCACTTGACTCCGGAAAGTCAACTCAATCCTCGACGTGAGGCGCGGCCGAAGGTTGACAAAATAACTCGAGAATCGCTTGTGGTGAAGCAAGACTCACGCATTGTTGTGCACATCATGAGGGCGACAACGCTGCCCCAGCGCTCTGATGGCACCCCATTGGAGCCTTTTGTTGAGGTCGGTTTTGTCTGTGAAACCGTAGTCTCGCGCAGTGAGGTCGGCACATCGCCTTCATGGTTTGAGACCCTCAACATTCCCTTTTCTCCTCCCAACTTTGACGATGAAACACTCTCCTTGATTGAGGACGACATTGTTGTATCCGTGTATGACAAGGTTGAGATTCCAATGGCTTCAACTTCACTGGTAACGGGCGTGGTTTCTCATGAGACGCACTACCGAACAGAGCGTCGCCTACTGGGGACGTTGCGTTTGCCCTTTTTTACCCTCTACGAGGCGGATCAAGCGCGTGTGGAAGGGCAGTTTCCTCTATCAACGCCGCGATGGGTGCTTGGGTATCTTCCAGATGGAACTGACGCGACCGCTGCCATTAACCCATTAAAATTGCTTCGCGGTGAATCGACTCATTCACACCCGTCTATACAATTGTACATTGCGCTTTGGCCACCACTTCGTCACGCTACGTCTAGAGAAATGGACCAGTCCACCATTTCACGGCTTTTGACGCAACTGAATGTTTCGGCGCAACTCCATTATTTACATGGGATTGCGATGAAATGGAGACGTGATGCCTTGATAAGGATCAAAGCTCTCTCTTCAGTGAACCCCGTGGCTCAAATGCGAGAGATTGAACCCTTTGTGTTTTGTACAACGGGGGATTTAACTCTTGTGTGCCGTTATCTCCTTGCGAATGGTGGTCCACCGCCGTTGACCACAAGAACAGTGGAGGAGGCGATTCGATTTGTCTCATTATTGCCGTTTTGTATTGACACTCTTACATGGGGTGATAAGGATGTTTGGAGCACAAACGCGGAGTTTCTCCGTATTAGAGAAGGGGACTATGAGGAACTTTCTCTTTTACTGGCTCATTTCTTGCGTTTTCTTGCACCAGAGGAGGCGACATTTGTGGTGACAGGCAGAGGTGTCGTCCATCATCATGTGGTGATGGTTTTGCACTCCTTTGGGGGTGAGCTTCGTCTCATCGACCCACGTGCCGGTTGTGTTTGCCCTGTGCATGATCCTCATCTCACCTTTTTTCGTGATGTGCACATGGTAGTGTCGCACAATCAGCTGTGGGCAAATGTTCAGTTGAGTGGTGCCCCACATCGGATGGAATGGAATTTAAACGACCGGCGCTTTTGGCTGCCATGCTTTGACCACGAGGACGAAAATGTGAAGGCCTGTTTACCCCACATCGCCGCAATACAGCGACAGTTTTTGCTGTTTTCTGTGCCAGATCCACAGAAGGAGCGGGAGATTGAGCAGCAGTTGCACAAGGCCGTTCGTCGTGCTCTGGTTGGGTGGCGCAATAATCGACGGCTTGCATTTCATCACGGCGTCGCCCCAATCCTTCAGGCTCTTCTTAGGGATGCCGAGGATGAACTTTGCCAGTATGCCAGTGTGCGTCGTGAGGCCGTGACGATGCGTGCCAGAGAGATGTTGAATGATTACTTTGGCGACGAGTTGCTGAAGGATCCCTTCCAACGTGACCAATGGCGGGGGGAGCACCGCAGTCAGGCTGCCGGTGGCGAATTTCGAGTGGATGTAAAAAGGCCCAGCATCTGCATTATGGGAAGCCCCGTGAATGCCGCCTATGAACCCAATGACACAACTTATCAATCTATTCTGCAGCAGGTGTTTGAGACTGCAGTGCATGAGGTGGGTACGAATGCGGTTAGTTTTGCGATTGGTGTTTACGTCAAGGGATACACCAGCGATGTTTACTCCATGTGGGTGTTTCTGGTGGCACTTTATGAGGTTCCGGCCTCTTCTTCATATTAATCCGCCTCATTAAACGTTTCTAGACACACAACCATATACACAATTTCAACGCAAGAGCATAAACAAAAACAAGAAATAAGAGTAAATATCATACATTTGCACTTATAATGGTGATGTAAATAAATAAATATATACTTATATATCTTGTTGTTGATGGTGTGTGGGGAAATAGGGATTGGGGCCATTTTTTAATGTTGTTTAAATGAATGAGAAAATGAGAAATATGATTGTGTGGATGTGTTTTTTTTTTTTTTTTTTTACTTTTATCAAAAACATATTTTTCAAATTTTTAATTCTTTTGATGCGTTTGTAATAGCAAGAAAACACCATCTTCCGTCTGTGTGTGCGTGTTTGCCCGGGGATTCTTTTATACGGGCCGTATCGTGGCTTGCAGTGGCTCAAGGAGGAGGAAACGGAGGAGGGGAGTTGGTTTTAGTGGCGGGAAAGATGATGTCCAAAGCCGCATACATGATGCAAGACCAACTGCGGAGGAACTACACTCTCATCACGGACATTCATAGTCCCAACATCTTCATCGTTCGTGGGTTTTTGCCCTTTCCACAGGGCCTTGCCGCGCTGACGGTTTTGTTTCGTGGCAAATTGGCTGCTGATGTCTACAGTCACCCGTACTTCATTGAAAAGCAGAGTGACCCCTCCCAGCCTTCCCCGCAGCTGCACCTCACTGAGGAATGCCAGAGTGTGATGAAAATCATCAAGGGGTTGCATTTCATGAGGGATGACAGCAGTAAGCTGGACAACACGATGGTTTTCGTGACGGACTACAACGTCGAGACCAAAGGGAGGATGCCCACCTTCAGAAGCGAGGCTGAAGATGCTGCGGAGATGGCAGAGCGAGAGCAACGCATTGGAGAGGACGTTGGGAAATGGGAGGAGCGCACGTTACGCCACCGGTGGCGAAGGGCGGCGGCAGCTCGACGTCACCGCAGCAGTGGTAACGGTGGCAATTTCCCTTTTTCCCCAAACTCAGCGTTAAGTTTACACACGCGCCAAAGCCACGTTGTTGAGGATGAGCAGCAGGGTGTGTTAGAAAAGACACGTAGACTTGTTGAGCGGGAAGGGGCCCACACAGTTCTTTACAATCCTATCGCCACCGATCCCAAAACATTTAGCGCAACCATACGGAAACTTAATGACGAGGAGCGTGTGGTAAAAACCATTGTTGTTCCCACGCGGCAAGGATGGGGAAGTGTGAATGTGTGGACCGAGGCGTTTCCGGACGCCGATATTCTGTGCAGTGGAGATGGACTCCATCGTGGCGCCCTGCATCAGCCGTCTGCGAAGGAAGAGCGTCGTGTAGGTGGCTGCATGAATATGGGCAATGGTGTTACAGGGCTTTCTTTTCCAGAGGTGGAGACGAATGATTCCTGCAATGCGGAGGATGTTAATGACGCTGTCTCCGCTGCCGCCACAAATTTAGACAGGGACAACATATGCAGGCTTTTTCTCCAGCATGCTCCCGCTGCCAACTGGCAGGAAGCTGACGACGAAGTGCGTCGCTCGCCTCGTGTTATTCCGCTTGGTGAAGTGGCACAACACCGGATCACACCCAATATTGATTTGTTGCGAGTCGCTGGTGATGATCAAACAAACGAATACGTACTTTACGATTGTGAAAGTGGAGCCCTTGCTTGTACAGATCTTTTCCACGGGGAGTATGGCGATTTTGATCCTGTGAACACGTGGATGTGCCGTGTGTGGTTCAAGTTTATGAAGGGGGGAAATTACAAGCGTATTGACTTTGTTCCTCAATTAAAATGGCTGCAGGTAAAGCGCCATGGAAGTTTGGAATTGCTGCGGGGGACCGTTGATATGCTCACCAGGACACGACCCATTAATTATCTGCTTTATGCTCATGGGACTCCGCCGCGCATAGAAGACCCCGCGGACTCGTTACGCTTGCAATGGGGCATGCCGCCTTTGGGACCTCGGCAGGAGAAGGACAGGCACAGTGAGGACTGTCAGGAGAAGACACATGGATGAGATTGGAGTGCAACTTTGCAGGTGTGCATCTTCTCCTCAGTTTACTGCCCATTAGCATATATATATATATTTAATTTGTCGTGTTTTTTGTCGTTGTTGTTGAAATTAAATTATTATTATTATTATTATTATTATTATTATTATTATTATTATTATTCCTGTTGCCTGCCAGTTTTTCGGTGAAGCGGTGCTTTTTTCTTTTTTGTTTCTCCCTGCGGTCGGGGAGGGGAAGGACTAGGAGTAATGGCAACGCACAGTTCGGTCCCACCACGGCTGGACACGAAACGGCTCGAGGTGTGGCGCACGGTCTCCGAGAGCACCACCGGAAACTTGGGCTTCTCTTGCGCGCTGGAGCCTCTAATGGGACAAATTTGTTGGGAACGGAAGAAGAATATGAGGGATATTTACGGCGGCGGGGGAGAGAGGGCGGCTCAGCTACTTGCAACCGGGTTGGACATCGGTGCTGACAACGGTACCGTCAGCGCCATCTTGAATCAAGCGCGTGGATGCTCAGAAGTACGGTCTGTTGCTGTAGATACGACGCCAACGACACGTGCTCTGTTTCCAGGCAGAGACGAGGCGAGACCTATCAAATCCACTCATGACGAAAACGAGGGTGAGCTTGTCAATGCCTCTCAAATCAACGGCTTCTCGGCCCTCACTCGTCAGTGGGAGGTACAGGCTGCTTTGGCCGCTGCCAGGAATGGATCCAGACGCCATCGCCGGCGAATGGTGCGATGCGATAGCGACGAGCGTCAGGACGACGAGGGCAATGAGGATGGGGAATGGCCTGCTGCGATGCCTGTGGGAGACAAGAAGGAATGCCCAAAACCCTCCGGCGGATGTTCTTGTCCTGGGTGTTCTCATTCGCGAGATATTTTTTTCGACGAGGGCGACAAGGAATTCTCCGAGACAGAGGAGGAGGCTGTGGAGGGCGAAAATAACTTTGGAAAAGAGGGCCATCTTGCTTGCGTTCCGGGCGATGTTATTCATAACCGATTTGCTTTGATCTGCCAGTTGGGTTGCGGTCGCAGTAGTCGTGTGTGGCTTGCTGTAGATCTTGTTCAGTGCTCCGTTTCGCGCCGTCGGCTTATAAGTAACTTGGACGATCATCAACTTTGCATGCACTTTTCTTCCCTGGTCCAACCGCTCTTTGTTGCCATCAAAGTGTTCCGTTGTGGTTTGATGTATGAGGAACGTGCGGAGTCTGAGGCGTTGTTGTTGGCGTACATTAGAGAATTTAAAAAAGCAGAATGGCTACAACGGCAATTTTCTCTTCCACGTTTTAATGTAGAATCAAGTGAGATGTCAACTCTGAACACATCGACAGCACCGATTGCGAATGTTTCGTCTGCCATGTTCTCTGGGCACAGTCTTTTTTCTGAAAACGACTCTAGAAGTAGCGGTGCGTGGATAGCCCAGTCATCTGGTGTGTGTCGTGTATCTTTTATGCGGGACCAATTTTCTCACCGAGGTGCATTTGGTGTGCATCATTGCATTGTTTTGGATGTGATGGGTGCTTCTCTTGATACATTCATGGATGGGAGAAGACCCGAGGGGATACCGGCAAGTATTGCCAGTAGTATCATTCGCTCCGTTTTGGAGGACCTTGCATCACTTGCGATGATGCATATTGCCCACACGGACATTAGGCCCGCAAGTATTTTTTTAATGGAGCGCGAGGGGCACGTCGCAAACGGTGCAAAAAACTTTAGTACGCAAAGTTCAGGCAGTTCCGAGCTGACAGAATCAAACTTGAAAGTGCCGCGCGGTCGAGCGTCAAAGTTACATTCCTTTCGAACTGAAGTAGGCGAGCGACCCGCTGTGCCATTGCCGCCATTTTTAAAAGATATTGTCGACACTCCTCGCACTGGGCGTTGTCAAAGTGCCCGCGGTGATTCTTTTCATTCGTTGAGCGAGGCGGGTCTGTGGTGCTCACGAGTGAACCCTTCACACGCAGTGCAACTCTCCGACTTTGATCACTCCATTATTCTTTCTACCCGTTTGAAGCGGGACCACGACAATTCTCTTAGGAGCGGGTTGGACAACGGCGGTGACTTGACGGAACTGACCGAGGACGGGGCGAAACGCACCGCCAACCCCCACAGTCGGCCCGTCGGTGGTGGTGTTTTGACTCCCGACATGCCGGTGATGACTACGCCAGATGGCAAGGAAAGAGTTTCAGTTTTCACATTGTCGTGTCAATTCGCGGCTTCTTTGAGGATGTCTTCTCCGTCAGCGTGCGAAACGAGCCTTGTGGATGAGTTAAAGCGGGATATTTTGGCACGACGAGGCTATAAACGTGGTGTGTTGCTTCAGTCACGGGAGTATCGTTCTCCAGAGATAATCCTCGGGAAGGACTATAATGCCACCATGGATATTTGGTCCGTGGCCTGCACCGCGTATGAGCTTCTCTTTGATCGTCGTCTTTTTGATCCCATTCGTGATTTCACGGAGGCTTTGGAGCGCGAGAAGAGGGAAGGAGAGGCAGACCGGAAAGACGAGGAAAAAAATTTCTCGAGTGTTGGTGAAATTCACGGGTTTAACGCAACAGAGTCGGCTCCTGTGGAAAGTGTTAATGAGCGCAACGTCCACAATCTTTGGTTTCGTGCTGTTTGCTTTAATGAGCATGAAAAAAACATTGACGTGTTTCACTTGCGCCGGATGGTGCTTCTTCTTGGGCCCCCTACTCCGCGCTATATATTTTCTACTCCCATGGGCGAGTACGTGAGAGAGTTTTTTGACGCCCATGGCCGCTTTATCTTTCTCACTAAATACGAGCAAATGCAGCTGTATTGTACTGATGATAGTTGTGAGGCACATTCTTATTGTTTGCCCTCCCGTGTTGCCTGCGATGTCGCCGATAATTTGTCTGCGACAACAAAAAAGCACAAGACTGCGTGCGTCCCGGCAAACGAGAGCAATTCTCGGCGACCCGATTCGGGGGCCCATTGTTGCTGTCGCGGTGTGACTTCCGCCTGGCTGAGGCTGCGGGAACAAATTCAGGCGCGGCTAGGGAAGGAGGAGGGCGTTGCATTTGAGGACTTCTTGAGGCGGTGCCTGCATTGGAACCCGGAAGAACGGCCAACTGCACACGCCTTGCTGAGGACTTCGTGGGTGGCTGCCGCGGAAGACGCGAGGCCTGGATCTGCCGAATGAGGGGGAAAAAGAGGCAGGTGGAAGGTGAGGATGAAATGAAAGTTGTTGTGGGCGCGATGTCTTCTGCCCCGTTCCTTTTACTTGAGGCTTTTTTTTTCTGCCGTCCCACCCACAACCACCACAACCACCACCTTCTCTGTTGCCCTCCACGCTGAGGGGGAGTCCAACGGCTGCGGGCCCTTTTAAAAAAAGACTCCCACCTTGTGAGTTTACAAGGAACCCGACTGCCATAACTTTCATGCATTTATTTGTTCACGGGTGTGTGAGTGTTGGATGAATTTACTTCGTAGTGTGTGGGGTGTTGGGCCAAACTGCCACTCCCCGTTGTGTCACACACACACACACACACACACAACCTCTCTCCCTTTCTCCGCGTGTCTTTTTTTGTAGGAATAGGGGACAGGGTCTTGGACAGGGGCGTATACTTATATCGCCTGTAAAATTGATTCTTTCTCTTTTTTTTGCTCGCATATTTGGGATTGAAATGACGGATGTATCTTTTTTTTTTTTTGTATTTTTACTGCTGTTCCTTTCCAGAGAAACGCGCGCAAGCATTTATTTACATGCAAATGTGTTTTTGACACCTCTTCTGTCTGCGATTTTTAATTATTGTGGAATTTGTTTCTCCATGCCCTTTTTAAAGTGTTGTGCTCATTTCTCTATTGCCACATGTTTTTTTTTCTTGTGCCTCTTTGCTTGCCTCAATATCCCATGAAAAGTGGACGTGCCGTGACTGCATTGACGTTGCCCTTGTTTTTTTTTTTTTTTTAGCTCCTTCCACCCCCCTATTAAAGAGCGTTACAGGGCATTATGCCCACTGTGACGGGGGAGGGACGCTACGACAGTTGTGTCAGTGTACTAGCTCTAGTGGAGGGGCCTTACCCTGTACATTTCTCTATCGGATGTGTTGTGCATCCGTTTGCGCTGATTGTTGCTCAACGTGGACCGATTTACTTTGGCGCCTACTGTATTGTGGAGGAACACGCCTGCATCATTAATGGAGAGCGAGGTTGTGAGGATGTCGTCGAATCTGCGCCGTCCGCTGTGCCCATGACCATTGGCCCGTACAACCATTTTAAGTCCTTTTCGCGCATTGCAAATTTGCATCGCATCGGCCACGGCAACAGGTTCGAACCCCACTGCAAATTGGAGTTCTTGAGCGAGTCACCGGAGGCCGTCTCCGTTGAGGACTATTGTGTCTTTGGGCCGTTTGTTTGCCTGTGTGGCCCGTGGCGCGGTAATGACAAGAAAGCCGACGCCGCCGTGACGATTGCCTCTCGCCGTGTGTATTTGTGCCCCACAGACCCAAAAGGAGAGGAAAAATGTGGCTGTTTTGCGTCGGCACTTCCTTTGACCGACTCGACGCATTCTTCCTGTTGTTGTTTTTGTTCTTCCGCGTGTTGGGTGCTGCCGCGTGGGGAGTCGTTTGACGAGGAGGAGGCGGAGGACGCGCTCCGGCAAAAGTGTCTTTTTTTTTGTCGGTTGAGTGCGCAGTGAATGTTTTTTCACGCGGTGGCTGAACTCCTCTCTTTCTCTCTCTCCTGTCAACACAAAGACAAAAAACAACTACACATGTGCGTGGGAGGAGAAGTGCATCGAGTGGCGGCTCTGCGTTTTCCCTTTTTTTTTTTTATGTTCATTTTTCTTCTTCTGCCATTCATCTAACAGCACGTGTTGACGCATGTACTTTTCTTTTTTCCCTTTTCTCTTCTTTGTTGTCACGGCAGTTTTTTACAAGCGAACCAACCAGTTTTTTTTTTTTTCTTTTAAGAAACGGAATAATGGCCCAGCAAGGCAAAGTGGAACCGCAGGACCAGGACTCATTTTTGGATGACCAGCCCGGAATTCGTCCGATCCCGTCCTTTGACGATATGCCGCTGCACCAGAACCTCCTTCGTGGTATTTATTCCCATGGCTTTGAAAAGCCCAGCAGCATTCAGCAGCGTGCTATTGTCCCGTTTACGCGCGGTGGCGACATCATTGCTCAGGCGCAGTCCGGAACGGGAAAGACAGGGGCGTTCTCTATTGGCCTTTTGCAGCGTCTTGACTTCCGCCACAACGTTCTTCAGGGGCTTGTGCTCTCTCCCACCAGAGAGCTTGCTTTGCAGACGGCGGAGGTGATCACCCGTATTGGGGAATTTCTTGCGGAGGGGAACTCCTCGTTTTGTGCGACGTTTGTTGGTGGAACACGAGTGCAGGACGACTACCGCAAGCTTCAGGCCGGCAGTATTGTGGCGGTGGGTACACCCGGGCGTGTAGTGGATGTGACAAAGCGTGGTGCGATGCGCACGGAGCACCTTCGTGTCCTTGTTTTGGATGAGGCTGACGAGATGCTTTCACAGGGATTTGCTGAGCAGATCTATGAGATCTTCCGCTATCTGCCAAAGGAGATTCAGGTTGCCCTTTTTTCTGCCACCATGCCCGATGACGTGCTTGAGTTGACGAAGAAGTTTATGCGTGACCCAACACGTATTCTCGTGAAACGTGAGAGCCTCACTCTGGAGGGTATCAAGCAATACTTCATTGCAGTGGAGGAGGAGCACAAACTCGACACACTTATGGACCTCTACGAGACTGTGAGTATTGCGCAGAGTGTCATTTTTGCCAACACCCGGCGCAAGGTGGATTGGCTCGCACAGCAGCTCAACCAGAGCAACCATACCGTCAGCTGTATGCACTCTGAAATGCCAAAGCAGGATCGTGAGAAGGTTATGAGCACCTTCCGTAACGGGAGTTCCCGCGTGTTAGTTACGACGGACCTCGTGGCCCGCGGTATTGATGTACACCACGTGAATATTGTCATCAACTTTGACCTGCCGACCAACAAGGAGAGCTACCTGCACCGCATTGGTCGTGGTGGCCGTTACGGCCGTAAGGGCGTGGCGATCAACTTTGTGACGCAAAAGGATGTGGAGGTGCTGCGTGAGATTGAGTCACACTATCACACACAGATTGACGAGCTGCCAGTGGACTTCGCCGCGTACCTTGGCGAGTAACACCACCCGCACTCTCTTTTTTTCTCTTACGGATGCACGCATGAACGGGGAGAGGAGGGGATGAAGCGATGAGGAACGGAAGGGAATAGAAAAGGGGGGGGGGGGGTAAAACCAACACATCCAAGGGGAACACACACACACACACACACACATATTATATACATACATATATGTATTCGCATATAAATGTTTATATACATACGGCCACTGAACTTAAGTGAAGGGGAGGAGGAGGAGGAGGAGGAGGGACGACATCGCCGAAAGGGGGAGGGGGAATTGAAGATGCGTCTTTCGTTCTTAAATTAACCAACACAACCGTCCCCTGGGGAAAAACAAACAAAATTAAATAATAATAATAAAAAAGAGCAAAACAAAAACAAAAACAAAGTAAAAAAAAAAAAAGAAAATAAATAAAAAAAAAAAAAGACCCGCAATTATTATTTTTTTTTGTGCCTTTAAAAGAAGGGGGGAAAAAAAATAATAATAATAACATGGGGCGCCGGACGAAGAAAAAAAAAAAAAAAAAAAAATTTGCCCATTTCTTCTTCCCGTTTCGGAAAAGTAAATAAATAAAAAAAAAGAAAAGTAGAGGATTTTTCTCCGTTCCATCTGCCTGCATGTGCATGCGGTTTGACGGGACCAGGAAAGGAGGAGGAAGGCGGGAGGGGGCGAATTGCGGGTGAATGCCGTGCTTAAGGAGAGGGACAGACAGACAGACAACAAATAATAAAAAAAAAAAAAAAAAAAAAAAAACAGTGGGTGACTCAAATGAGGAGGCACGTAACTCCTTCCTTCGGAAAAAAAAAAAAGAGCGAATAGATGAAATGAACCAAAACAACAAAATGAGAGCTACAAGGACCCGCAGAAGAGAAGGGGGAGTAGTGGGGGCGATCTTCCACTTGACTGTTTTCTCTTCCTTGGATGTGGCGAATGCAATACGTGAATTTTGTCTGCTCATGTTTGTTGCGTCGGCAGTGAGCGCAGACCGGCACTTGACGGTGCGGGGGGCTTGGCAAAAAGGGGGGAGGGCGGTGGCGGGGAAGAGGCAGGAAGAGAAATGATAATGAGGCCAGTTGGTGGCGGGTGTGTTGCAGGGGACATGTGCGGGAGGAAAGTGACACACACACACACACACACACGGGGTGGTGGGCGCATTAATTAAACGTGCGGGACTCAAGAAGAAAACAGGAAAAAAATTATTTTTTTCTTTTTTTTTTTCTTTCCTGCAGGTCATTATTTTGGAGGAGTGAATGGGATGTGAAAATGTTTGGGGCCTGTCACGGGGACAGACGGACTTTTCTCGACGATGCCACCAGCCGCGTCCAGTAAGATGTTTTTACTTTTGCCACCACAACCACCACTTTTTTTTTTTTTTTTTCAACTCATCGCCGTCCGACGTATCCACGCGTGGCACATGCACGCATGGCCGACAGACAAAAACGATCCATGCGGGGTGAGGGAGGGAGAAGGTAGGAGAATGAAAAGAAAAGAAAAGAAAAAGGAAAGGCAGAAGTGGGCGGATTCCGTGTGAGGCAACATGTGTCGTTGCCGAAGCCAGGAAACAACTTGGGAAACAGCAGCCGAGAAAATAATAAAGAATAATGTCAAATGATAAGAAAGGTGCCAAGAATTGTTAATAGACGAAAGGGAAAATTTTATTGATGTTGTTTCATCATGACAAACTAGAAGGAACAGCGGAGTATCACAAAACACAAAGGCACGTGTTTCCTTTTTTCTCTTTTTTTTTTTTTTGTGTGTGTGTGTGTGCTTCTCTTTTTTTTTTTTTTTTTGTCATTCTCGCTGGATGAAAGATGTGTAATTTTTCTTTGGGGCCGCCTTCACTGCCTGAACTTGCGGAAAAACAGGAGCAGCAGGTGGAGAAGAGGTAAATGAGGGCGCATCAACGTGCAGCAAAATAATAATAATAATAATAAACAAAAACGAGGCAAAAAAAAAAAAAAAAAAAAAAGAGGGGAAATGAATATTTAACATCCGTAATTTGCACAAATACACACGCACACATACATACAATGAAGTTTTTATTTGCATGTGAGCGTCTTTTTTTTTTTTTTTCTGTGTGTGTGTGTGTGTGTGGCTGGGATGCACGGGTGTCCATATATATATATATATTTATGTTTTTTTCTTCTTTACTGCTGTGTTGATTAATTGAGGAACCATTCCGGTGCTGCCTTCCCGTCACTCCCCGGACGCCACGCCTGTTTTTTTTTTTTTTTTTTTCTCGCTGTCGAATTTCGCGACATCCATGCGACTTTTTACCTTCATTTGTGTTAGTGATTGTTTTTTTTTTTTTTTTTTTTTTCTCTTTTGTTGTATACGTCGTTCTCTTTCCTTTTTTTGTGTGCGTGTCTGTTTGGTTGTGGGGTTTTTTCTGTCGCTTCTTTTTCTTTTTTCCGAGAATTTCTTTTTTTATTTCTTTTTTCTCCCTCGAGGCCAGGCCTCTCTTCCGTTATCGCTTTTTTTTCTTTCCACACAACTTCTGAACGAAGAGTGTGAGGCCTTGCGGGATTTGGATCAGGCGGAGAAGGAAAGGGAATTAAAGAGAGGATTCAACTTTGGGCGTTAGATAGAAAGAGCGACGATTATATTTTGAGGCCCGCTACAACAGGATATGGCTGCTCTCGTGGACGCTAGAGAGGTAGAGGAGGTACGACGGGTGCTGCTCTCGCTCGGTTATCAAAATCCCTCTGCCGACGATATCGCACTTACATTGCAGCAGGTGAAGGAGGCACGTCGTCGCGAGGCCGAAGTGCAGCAGCAGCGGTCTTTTTCTCCTATGAAACAGAATGAAAGTTTCCGTCAGGTCTCCGCATCTCCACCACGTGGAGCCAACGACGTGACCATGGCTCCCGATGAAAATGAAAATGTTGAAGTGGAGAGCGAAGAAGGGAATCCACGACGAACCTCCACGTCGCAAAAGCAGTGGCCTGGATTGTCTTCGCACTCCATCCGTGGAGGTCGCACAACACCGATGAACTCAACAGGGACTGGGAGACACCCTGGACGTGGTCGAGTTGCGGGAACTCAGCCCCATCGAGAGTATTGTTATAGAGAGCCTTACCACAGTGATGGAAGCGTCGTAGTGGAGGGAAATGCACAGTCAATGAGGAGGGGTCGTTCAGGCAGGCGTCGTATGGAAACCAGTGAAACATTTCATTTGGGAGTTAGCAATAATGCTGGGACGAAAGAGACCATTATGGTACCAACAGCTGTTGGCACTGGAAGGGTCATCGATGCTGGTGGCCCACATTCCTCTGTATCAGGGTATTTGAACCCACAAGCACGATTGGGGCGCCATATGAGACGATACGAAAAGGGACTTAAGGCTGCATACACGAGCAAATACAATGATGATCTACAAGACGAAACCGGGGAAGAAAGTGATTCATACGATGAGGAAGAAGAGTCCTATGAGGAGGGCTACACAGAGTTTGGTTCCCATGAGGGGCGCGGTAGAAATCTAGCCGTGTGCTACGAACGTCGGCCGCGCCAGCCACCGGTTACACCAGAGATCCCGCTGCGCCCCAGTCGAGTGTTGCTCAATCAACGGAGTGCAAATATCATTTACAGCTTCACAGGTGATATTCGGTACAAGTACCGTGGGGGATTGGGCGCGCCTTTATGTGCTGTATTGGGGCCAAACGGCTCAACGCTGCGGAATCGGTCCGATCCTGTTCGTCGTGGACAGCAGATGCGGGAGATTTGGAAGAAGGATAAATTCCTTGCACAACAGGGCCGCAAAGAGGACCGTTGGCGTGTACGCCAAAGCATGCTGTCGTGGGATCCCTCCTGAGGGGTGTGTGATTTTTATTTATTTCTAGAGGATTCTTGTTAAAAGAAAAATCCGAAAAAAAATCCGAAAACATGAAGTTTCTTTCTCTTAGAGTTTACGTGCATGATACCTATAACCTATATATATATATATATATATGACACGTGTTGTCTTGTGTTTGCAGCTCTGCCATTCTTTTGTGATTTCTGTGACTAATAATATTATCATTAATGCATTTTTTTTTCTTTTTCTTTCTTTATTATTTATTTATTTTTATTTTTATTTTTACGCAAGGAAGGGAAGGACTTTTTACATTGTGTGTGGGTTTGGGTTTCCATCATGGTATGCCCTTTCAAGCTGGTTGTGCGGGTTGTTCTTCTTGCGACCGTGTGCAAGGTGTTGCTGGACGCCTATGCTTCCTGCAAGGAAACCGAATCTTCTGGCGATGATTTCTCAGGGAAGAAAACGGACAAAAAGTCACAGGATTTACCAATGGTTGAATGAACTTACTTGTCACGTGATGCAACATGGCTGGCGTGGGGGATGGACTCACACGGTGCGGAGCAACAGTTCTTCAAAACCACACGACGCTTCATTGCAATTGACAAAAATTTTCTCTTTTAAATTTGAGAGGGGCAATGAAGGTGACGGCCTACTTGTTAATCATTTCGTTGACATCTGTTTGAGTATTTAGTTTATGACGTATTTTTATTATGAACTACCATTTTTATTTTTGTAGTGGATTTATATCAAAAGATAGGGAAACGGCAATGCCCTTTGGTGTCGACATGAATGGTGTGCACTGTCTTCTGCATGCAAATACGCAAAATCATCGTTCTCATGAAGTGTAAATGATCTTTAATGTCTTTTTTTTTTTTTTTTTATATATATATATATATATATATAACACCGTCCAGCCACGTCTGTTTCTTATTTACTTATTTTTGACTTTTGGGCTTATAGGCATTTTTTTTTTTTTTTTGTCTCTTGTTTGGGTTTCGGCGGGAACAGCTGTTTTTTTCTTGTCTGCATGATTGGCTTCACGGCACAACCTCTTCGCCTTTGAAGGGGCGAGAGCATATTCCTTGCTGTATGGTTAGGGTTTGTGTGCTGGGCTTTCTTCTCTGGAAACATTTTTCCAGGGCTATGAAAAGGCACCCAAAGAGAAGGTCACAAACAAACCACGAAAAAAAAAAAAACAATAATAATAATAATAAGATGAATAGTGCGAAATGTGGAAACGCTGAGTCTATCCAAATGTAGTTTTTGTGTTTTATGTCCTGCCATTTTATTCTGTTCTCTGATATCGTGGCGATTTATCTCTTCTCATCGTTTTTCTTTGAGGGGTAGTACTTACCTGTAGAAAGAAAGGAGGGGAGAGAGGCGGGCAAGAGGCTTAGTAAGGCCCCTTTCTTCCTTTTTCTTTTTTTCTGTTTTGATTCTTAGAGCGGTGGGCTTCCGGCGAAAAACAAAAAACAAAAAAATGCGACGAATGAGTGGTACGACATGCAGCATGCGTCGTTTTTTTTCTTTTGGCGTGGGACTTTCTGGCAACTTGCCGGTTCTTCTTGTTAGGCATGCCATCAACAGGACAGGAGGAATGATGTGTACTGCTCACCATAACAATACCCGTCACTTCATTGCGGCTTTCTCCCAACCCTGCCTCGCTCCGAGCAGACTCGTGGGCTCAGGAGGAACAGAGTCGTCATTCACTCCACTGAAGTGCCCTGAGTGTGGCAAGCGGTTTCTTAGTATGGCGAATCTTCGACAGCACCGGCGCTCCCGCCATTTCGTATCTCTCAAGTCTCCCTCTCAGGAAGAGCTTGAGCGTTTGAGGGAGGCCAACGCACGGCTGGTCGAAGAGTTGAAAAATCTACGGGAGGTCAATGCATTGAGGGTGCGTTCTGCCTCTTCATCGTTATTGATTTCCTCAGGTGAATCATCGTCTAAAGGTGAGAGCCAGAACGGAGCCCATTTTTTTGCCGCTGTTCCCGAAGGGAAAGCCGTGGGCATTTCCATGGCGGAGGTGCAACAACTGCGGAACCACCCTTTTCGATTGGGCACAGGAATCTCCGAGGTCTGGTGTGTGGGTGTGGTTGAAAACGATGTCGAGTTGGGCACAATAGGCGTCAGAAATGAACAAGAGGCTGAGGAACATATGTCAGGGCTAGAAACAATGCAATTTACTCTTCGAACGGATGGATATCGTTTGCGACGTGTTGGCCAGTTAAAAATGTACCGCAATCGACTCACTGTACGTGTTATTGCACCTCGGTACAAGGCACAAAAAGGAGATACGGTGCTTGTTGTGGGTACGTACGGGCTCCATAATTCGTACGATCTTGTTTCAAAGCAGGCGGTGGAAAACTCTGTTGTGGAGGCCGGATACGTCGGACTACTAAAGAAGGGGCCTGCGGACAAAATTGAAGAGGTCTAGTGGTGTACATTTTATGTATACGCTATTTCTCTTCATACTCACACCTTACTTTTTTTATTTTTATTTTTATTTTTTTGCATATATACATATATACCTTTACATTGATAAGGTGAAAAGGTGTGTGGTCTTTTTGGGTTTAAATTTTATTTTTTTCTTCTTCCTATTCGTGTATTGAGAGAAGAGTCAAAGGGAGCGGCAACGAAAGAAGGGCAACATATATATATGTATGTATGTGCATATATACACATATATATATATATATATATACCAAAAAAATTAAGGAGAAGGCACCTAACTCTGCCTTGTAGGGGTTTCTGTCAAAAATGTTTGAGCCACGGTCGCAGATGGCATACCGCCAGGACACGTTTAGGAACATTCGCTCTCTTCGTAAGTTATTTGAGGTCATGGATCAGAAATACAGCAGTATATCCATCACCTTTCTTATTATTCACCTCATCATGGAGTTGGCTTCGGTGGTATTCTATGTATGGACGGCTGTGGTTTCCGAGGCCACTTCCGTGTCGGAGTTTCACTGGAATGGAACCATGTTTAATATTGAGTTTGGACTCAACATAGTGTTCTTTCTGGAGTGGGTCGCTCTTTTTTTTGGGGAAGATGACAAGATAGGGTACTGCCTCTCGTGGCTATCGATAGTAAACGCCATGACGAGTATTCCAATGATAGTCATTGGCATTGGGGGATTAACGGAGACAAGCTGGCGCAGTTATTGGGTTCCCATGTATCTGCGAGTGTGGTGGCTGCGTGACTGCGTGGTGGTTCTTTTGGATTACCCGCAGGTTGAGCGCTGGATGAAGGACGTCACTCGAGAGGTTTGCCGCTTTGTTGCTACCTTGTTTGCCGGCCTTTGCACGTGCGCCGGCACACTTCAGATTGTTGAGAGTACAACTGGGTCATACATGAACCCATTCAATGCATTTTACTGCATGGTCGTCACCTTTTCCACTATTGGTTATGGCGATATTGTCCCGGGGTCGACGCCTTCTCGGTTGTTGATGGCCGTTTTTATTGTTTTTGCCGTAAGTCACTTTATGCCGTTGTTTCAGCGGTTGGTTTCCATCAGTCGGCAGCGCTTGCACTACAATGTGTATAATTCCCGTGGCGGACGAAAGGCTCATGTGATTTTGGCCGGCATTTTTACAAAATTGGGAGTGAAAATTATTTTGCAAGACTTTTATGGAGGCTGGCGGAGATATGTTGATTTGCGAATTGTGCTGCTTTCACCTGTGGAGCATCCACTCGAGGTGAAATTGCTGGTGAACCTGCCGTGGTTCAAGGATCGCGTACTGTTGATGATTGGAGACCCCCAAAAAGAGTCGGACCTTAAGCGTGCGGACGCACGTCATGCAGACGCCATATTTTTATTTGGCGATACCTTCCCGGCTACATTTCACACCGACTACACCCTTATTCAGCAATCACTCTCCATTAACAACCATGATTCCGAGCTCGCACAGTATTTATATCTTCGAAGCGAGAGGAACACCAAACATGTGGCGTCATACGCTGCTGGTGTGGTGGAGGGGGAGAGACTGTTGCACCATTTGCTTGGACTTGGAGTGGTCGTTCCTGGAGCCATTCCGCTTATTGTAAATTTGCTTAGAACTTATGATCCTTTTACATTGGACATGAAGCGCACCCTCCACTGGGTGGAGCAGTACGAGTTGTCCCTGCAGCACAATATTTTTTGCATAGACGTTCCAGACGCATACCGAGGACGTGACTTTCACCGTTTGGCAAGGCTATTCTTTGATCATGACGTCACTCTCATAGGCGTCATCACCACAGGAGGGATGGTGCAACTGAATCCCTCCCGCGTTGCCGCTTTAGTGGGAAAGATTATATTCATCGCAAAGGGCCCAGAGGAAGTGAAGAACGCAATGACGGAGGTGGAGGAAACCCGTTTTTCCACTATTGATCCAGAGGCCGATGACCAGCCATGTTATCCTACTTTGGTGTTGAGTAGCGAAAGGAATGGTTCGACATCTTGGGCGGGCGAATTCAGTGGGCATGTTGGGTCCATTCAACAAATAAACGATGCTTACGATTTTGAAAATCATTTTGTTGTCATTGATCTCTCCATCGCAAATGATAGGGCGGCTGAGACGGAAGGGGCACACGAAGGAACACTCACTTCCGCTGCCGTCAATATTTTTCATATTATGCAATCCATTCGTCAGACCTACCCTCAAAATGACATTGTGCTCTTGACGAAAGACACATCTTTTTCCGTTTACTTTGACCGTTATTGGCATGGCGTCAAGGGTGCTATTCCCATAAAGTATGTGGACGGATGCGGGCTGAACACGAATGATCTACGGCGCTGTAACCTTAAGCAAAGTGCTGGTATCGTTATTTTTGTCTTTGGCGACACCAGCGGCAAGTCAACAAGTGGAGTATCTATGCTCGTCAACCTCTCCATCGCCTCTATCCTTCCCTCGTCGCACAACATTCCAGTCGTGGTGGAGCTGGACAGTCTTCAGCACCTTTCTCTATTCCCGCCATACGCTGAGCATTCTCGCCTTCGTCAGAAAGCTGAAGTAGATTTTGTTTTTGAACCAAATTACATTATTGGCAATGCAATTAGCAGGCACATGCTGTTTCCTTTGGTTCACGCCACATATTTTATGCCGGAGTTTATTGACATTATCGACATGATTGTGAGCGGAGTGGATGAAGAGACCCCTTCCCTGGGACGACTTTCACTTTCTCTCTCACACGAGGTGATTGAAACGTACAAGGATGTTGTTGACTACTGCCTCAGCTTGCGTTACCTGCCCATTGCCTTGCATATTTGCATCAGTGACACAAGAAATTTGTCTCTCAACGGAAAACGCTTCGTAATGACGAACCCACCGAAAGATCTCCCAGTTGACCGCGAAAAAGATGCCGTCTTTTACTTGCTACCTACGTGACAAGTAAAAAGCTCTACACCACTTTTTTAAAAAAGACTTTTTGTGCATGTCTGTGCGTATGCTTGTGGTCTTCTTGCGGTAGAGAAAGATGGGCTGATTGAGTAGAGTCATTCAATTGGGAATTTGAATGCGCGGTTTTTCTTCAACGTCTTCCTTTTCCTCACCAATATTGTTCTTCCTTTCACATCTTCCGTTTATATACACACGCAATAGGAAGTTATTACTAAACGCGAATCGCTACTGTGAAGTTCGAAGGCTCTGAAAGGACCAACAACAGCACACACACACACCGCCCACACACATATATTTGTATGCTCTCACGTGTTGCTGCTGTGAAGGCACCCAACAAACACAACCGTCGCCGCGTGACCGGACCCAGCGGGAGGAGGAGGGAAGGAGGAGAGGGTGAGCCGCAGAGGCCCAACATGTCCCGGCGTGTGTTTACCTCCGCGGTGCTGCTCCTCATTTTCGTGTTGACGTGCGGCAGCGGTGGGACTTCGAACGCCGTGAAGAGTAATTCGGGGAATGCGCAATTGCCTCATACGATCGATCTATTTTTGCCGAATCAGACGCTGGTTGTACCGAAAGGTGGAACGTCTCAAGAGACGAAGAGGGAAGCATTTGCTTCACCCTCTCTCGTCAGTGCTGGAGGAGTAATTGCTGCTTTTGCCGAAGGCCTCATGTATGCCGAATATGTCGTTGAAGGTGGTAAAGTAATTGAGCCCATTTCTTCTGATGTTGTTGCGGAGTACATTGACGCCTCGTGGGATTGGTTCGCTCTTGTTGGCAAGGTGAGTGAAAGTACATGGAATGCACACACTGTGCTTGGTCCAACGGATGGAACGGATAATCGTGTGGGTGTTTTTTACCACCCCACAACCACCACGAAGGGCAATAATGTGTTTCTTCTTGCGGGAGGCCTTGCTGAGCTCAAACAAAATGATGGGAAGAAGAAATGGGACAACCTGGGTCTGAAACTGGTTGTGGGTGATGTGATGGAGCCTACGAGCAGCGAGCCGAGAGAGTGGGTAAAATGGGGCGAAATCAGTTCTCCGTTGAAAGAGAGTACTATAGCTGCTCACGAAGGTAACTTGAAGGAGTTTCTTGCCGCTGGTGGCTCAGGTGTTCTGATGGAGGATGGCACGCTTGTGTTTCCACTGATGGCGAAGAGCGGAAATGGTGAGTTTTGCTCCATGATCATTTACTCGAAGGACAACGGCAGTAATTGGGTGCTCTCGAAGGGCGTTTCCCCTGCGAAATGCGTTAACCCCCGCATCACCGAATGGGAGGGTTCACTTCTCATGATTGTTGACTGCGAGGATGAACAGAATGTGTACGAGTCGCGTGACATGGGGACAGCGTGGACGGAGGCAGTCGGGACACTCCCAGGCGTGTGGGTCAAATCACAATCATTCTTTTGGGATCTGAGCTTGCACGTGGATGCCCTCATCACCGCGACCATTGAGGAAAGGAAGGTCATGTTGTACACTCAGAGAGGGAACTCCTCGGGGAAGAATAAGGCCAATCCGCTCTACCTTTGGGTGACGGACAACAACCGCTCGTTTTCTGTTGGACCGGCTGGCATGGACAATGCTGGGAAGGGGGAGCTTGCCAGCACCCTGCTGTACTCGGATGGCAAGTTGCATCTTTTACAACGGAGGGGCAATGGTGAAGGCAGTGCCATTTTACTTTCCCGCCTGACGGAGGAACTGAGTACGATCAACTCCGTCCTGAAGACCTGGGCGCAAAAGGACGCCTTCTTCTCCAAATTTTCTATACCCACGGCAGGTCTGGTGGCGGTATTGTCCGATGCGGCCAACAACGACACGTGGAACGACGAGTACCTTTGCCTGAATGCGACGGTGACGAACGCGAAGAAGGTCGAGGATGGATTGAAATTGACGGAGTCTAACTCCGGGGTAATGTGGCCCGTGAACATTCCGGATGATAAAGTGCGTCATGTATCCTTGAGCCACAACTTCACACTTGTGGCGTCGGTGACCATCGAAGAGGCTCCGAGTGAGGACGCTCCTCTACTGGGTGCGATGTTGGGGGACACTAACTCCCCGCATACCATGGGAATCTTGTATACCGCGGATAGAAGGTGGATGACGATGTTCAACGACAAGACAACAAAAAGTGGCACTTGGGAGGCGGGGAAAGAATACCAAGTGGCACTCATGCTGCAAGGCAACAAGAGCTTTGTGTACGTTGATGGCAAGTCGCTGGGGGAAGAAGAATTGCCGTTAAAAAGTGAGAGGCCACTTGAGCTTGTAAGCTTTTGCTTTGGCGCGTGCGAAATGCACAACTCTCCTGTGACGGTGGCGAACGTCTTTCTATACAATCGCCCACTGAATTCCACTGAGATGACTGCAATCAAGGACAGGAAACCCGAAGATAAAAAAGAAAAAGGAAGCGGTGATGGCTCCATGCGTGAGGGTATGTCTCGGGTGCTCCCGCTGCTTCTGCTGGGGATGTGGGGCATTGCGGCTATTTACTGAGAAATCGCAGTGAGGAGTTCCTGCTTCCAGCGGGATCATATGCGTCTGTCCACGCGCTCTTTTAAGTAATTGCCGCTTTCTGTGGACGCACCGTTCATTTTATCTAGGAGCTTGTGAAAAGAATGGTCGTGGGAGAGCTGGCTAACTTAATTAATTGTTTATATCCTGATAAATGAAGACATTCTTTATGATACTCTCTACCGTATGAATCTTTTGGGAAGAACGCGACTTTGTAGGGGCAGGGAGCCGATAGAGGCCAGATAATATTTGTTTTTATTTTGCCACCCACCCAGCCCCTTTTGATTCCCACCACGCGGCGGGGTCTTGTGGTTGGAGGACCCCAAAGTCTGCCACTTCGTAAGTAATAATATTTAAATCCTAAGTAAGGACAAAGGACCATGCTAGTGGTCAACAGAATTCTATATATATTGAATGAAAAGAAAACATTGAAGCAATTAACTAACGAACCTTTTTTCCTAACTTGTTTGGTTTCCATAGGTTTTCAGGATCCGGCCAGCTGCCCGGAAGATTATTCTGGTTTTAATTTTATTTTACATTCCCTTCGCTGCGCAGAGCTCTTCCTCCATGTGGAAGCATGCTCTCCCCAGCGCCAGCACCGCGTTTTTTTGTGTTTTTTTCTTTTTTTTTTTGTGGTCCGACAATTACGGGATCTACTCAGTGTTTTTTTTCCCCTTTTTAAGTGGTCATGGGCGCTCTCGGCCTTGTGTGCCACGCCGATGGCGCCGACTAATAAAAGAGACAATGGAATGGGGACACAAGACCGCGCCGAGTGTCCCAGTGGAATATAAATAATGTGTGGGCACCGGGGATTTAAACGACTGTAACGAGTGTATCTTATTTATTTATTTATTTTTTTATCTGCAGGCGAAACAAACGCACCAGCGTGCAGTTTTTTTGTTTTTGAGTGAATGCATAATGGAAGACGGATTTAACATTGTTTTATTTTTTATTACTTTTCAGCATATGTCCCGCGGCTTGCCACGGCGTGGGCAGCCGTGCAGTGTTGCGTTTCACCAGTCATCCTGTTTGTGTTTTTCTGACGCCCGCTGTGGTTGTGTGCCCTCAGATGCTTTTTTTTTTTTTTTGTGACCGTGGGCACACACACAATGACACCCACACGATATATGCATTGGTATGGTTGGTTGCTCCTCTCGCACTAGGTGCCGGCGGTTGCGTGTGGCTGCCGATCCCCCGTTGTGTTTTTGATGGAGGAGGCGCGTGACGGCGTCGGTGGAGCGGCGCCCGGTGTAGAAGGAAGGCACCGACCGCTGCTGACGGGGACGGTCGTTGCTGCAGGCGATCTGAAGAGATGGCGTGACTGGCGTCACAATCAACCGAGATGGATGAGGACCGCATCGCATCCCTCTTCCCTCTCATCATTCCCTCGGTCCACAGCAGCCACAGACCACAAGCACCGTGCGGCAACGGCGTGAACACCATCCGGAATTCTATGAGCCAATCGGACTGTGCAATCAATGTGGACCCTTGTCCCCCGTATCTGGGTACTGCCGCCGTGCTTTTTCTTTTTCTCTCTGTGTATGCCGTGCGCGTATGATGCCGCTGTTTGTTTTGCATCGCCGACCCACGTGAACGGGGAACGAAGCGCTGACTGCTGGCAACAGACGCACTCGCCAGTTCCTTGGACGTGCACTGTGGATGATGGTTGCAACGCCGCCATATGTGTGCCTATCTCGGCCCTTTTTTGTCGTCCACGGCATCGGGACCGCCCTGTGAAGGGGCCATTTGGTCTTAAGAGCAGTGCCAATTGTCATGTGCCTCCTTTCCTGGACCCTGCCGCTCGCTACTGGGGCTGTGTGGGGCTGCGTGGGCGGTGGGAGGGCGATGGCGTCAGTGGCGCGATTGTGTCCGCGCGGCTTTGTCTTGGTGACTGTGCATTGGTGACGACTGTCTGTGACCGGATGCCTCTGCGTGCCGCTGTGTTTAGTTACTTTTCTAGCTGCCTCCTCCTTCTCTGACCGTGCCGATAGAGATGCTTTGATTTGGCCAGCGCAGCCATCGTTTTAAGGTGTTGGGGATTAATTGCTGTATTGGGACTAGTAGTAGTGGGATATCGATTTATCGGAATTGTGTTTCTTGATTTGCCATTTGTAGGAAGGGATTTGCTAAGGAGGAGGAATGGTTGACGGGACGAGTGCGACACACCACGACAGCCCTGTTGGTGCCTGTTTGGGTTGGTGAATGTTGCCTGCGGTGGGTACGTGTCCGCGCAGCCGGCACCGCGTGTTGCGCATGGCCATTGCAGCTGTGCGTGTGGTGCTGCTTTTTGTGTTGGCGCTGGTTGCGGCGGCGGCGTGGATGTCCGCGGTGCATGCGGTGGTGCTGCGACTGCGGGGCGGTACGGTGGACAGAGCCATCACGGTGGGCCGCGCCGTGGACACGGTGCTGATGGACGGCGTGTACATCACGAACGGCGTGGCTGTGGTGTTTGACGTTGCGGCGATGCTTCCCGGCGCGCTGCGCATCGAATTGAGGAACTGCGTGTGCGACGGCGGTGCGCAGATCTACGTGCGGGGCTACAGCGGCGAGCCGGCGAGTGACCGGAGCCTGGAGGTGAGCGTGACCGTGCTGTCCGGGAGCTACTGCTCACTTGTGTTTGCGCACAACCTGCCGGCACACACGAACGTGACGGTCCGCGACTCGACGATTGTGACGCCGGGGCCGATGCGCTACTCCCAGCTGAGCGGGCTGACGGACGCGGTGGCGTCGCCGCTTGTGCTGCACGCGACGTCGCTGTCGCAGACGCAGCTGCGTGTGAGCAACACTGTGCTGAGGTCGTTGCAGGCGGGCGGGTCGGCGGTGTACGTTGGCGGCGGTGTGGACCTGCTGTCGAGCGCGGTGGTGCTTGACGGCGTGTTGCTGGAGGCGTCGGGTGGTCAGACGGCGTCCGCGATGCGTGTAACTTCCTCGTCGTTTCTCAGTCTGCGGAGCCACTCGGTGTTCTCCGTGACGAACGTGTCGGCTGTGAGCAGCGGCGGCGGCATTGTCCTTGGAGAGCGCCTCGCGGTGTTTGATTCCGTGCTGCGCTGGCGTGCTTCGGTGCGCTGACGGCGTCGTTCTTCGACCGCGCGTGCAGTTTTCTTCTCGGCGGCGTGGGCGAGGCGTGCGTGCCTGTGGGTGCTCCCGCACTGCCGCCCGTTGTGGGCGCCGTGTCGAGTGTGTTCGTCCGCGAGGGCGTGACGGTGCAGTCGGTGTTCTTTGTGCCTGCCGGCGCGGAAGAGGTGACGCTGCGCCACGTTGTGCTGGACGGCGTGAGTCCTGTGCTCTACGTGCCGTGGATGGCGCGAGACGGCGTGCGGATCGTTGTGCAGAACGTGTCGCTGCTGAACGGCGCCGTGCTTTACGTGATGGGCGGTGGAGCGTTGCGCGGAGCGATGCTGGCGGCGTCGTTTGTGTCCGGGTCGTGGCTGTCGGTGCGCGGCAACAGCATCAGCGGCAGGCTCCTGTCGGTGCCGTCGTACCCGCGCCGTGTGGAACTCGTGCAGAGCACGCTGACGCTCCACGGGAACGCCGGCAGCGGGCCCGTCGTGATGGACGGCACCGTTGCGCTCAGGGGTGCCGGGCGAAGGTTCGTTGTGGGGTGCCTGACGCTCAACGGGCAGACGCTGCAGCCGATGGACTACAGGTCTGCCGGCATCATCGGGAAATTCCGCCCTGTGGCGTGCAGCGTGTGCGATGCCGACGTGCGCTGCTTTGCTGCTGCGACGAGGGCGATGTCGGGGTCGTGCGACTGCCGCTGTGCTGAGGGCGGGTACGGGCGCGACTGCCTGCCGGTGTACCTGCCGCACGTGGACGGGTGCAACCGCACGGCCGCTATGCCGCCGCTGAGCTGCACGGCGACGCTGACGGAGACGCGCAGCCTGACGCCGACGGCGACACCGACGCCGAGCCTGAGCACGGCGCACTAAAGTTCGACGCAGTACGGGCCGACGGAGACCCAGCGGGTGACGGAGACGGTGGCGCTGCTGCCCACGCAGACCCCGACGGCGTCGGTGAGCAGCACGCCGTGGTGGAGCGACGTGGCGTGCCCGACACTTGCCGTGACGACGGCGGCGGCTGGTGGGAGCCTGACGCAGAACGACATCCGCGGCGGTGGGAGCGCCGTCCCGACGCTGCTGATGGTGGCGCTGCCGCCGCCGTTTCGATGGGCACGCGACCCGCAGCTCGGCACGCACCTGAGCTTTGTGCCGGTGTCGAAGGCTCAGCCGCGCGGGTTTGGCGGTCCGTGGGGAGCGATGCTGAGCAACGCGACGTGGGTGCGCAACGCGACGAATCCGTCCACCGTCCTGGAGCTGGCTGTGCCCGTGCACCGCGGTTACTTCATTGCTGCCGACGAGACGATAATCATTCGCTGCGACGCTGTGGCGGTGTCTGGCGGCTGCAAGGGTGTGCTGCTTGGGTCCTTCACGATCAGGTCTGACACGCTGCCCGCCGCTGCCAGCGCCCTCTCGGCGATCACCGGCGGGCTGGCCTCCGTCTTGGAGTTGCAGGCACTCAGCATGTTTGCGAGGATGTCATGTGCCTCGGCGCAGGAGCGTGCGAGCACCGTTGCGCTGCCGTACTTCCTGTCGGTGTTCGCTGCCCTTGATCCGCTGTGGATGGTGGTGGGCAACGCGCTGCTCGCCGCTGTGTTCGGGTGCGTGCACTGCGGTGTGACGGCTGCCTTCCAGCGGTGGCGCGGCGTGGACGCGGCGAGTGCGTGGGCGGCGATGCGCTTCCCGAGCCTGACGTACTTCGTGGCGCATGCGATGCACCTCGGCATCTTCTTTGGCTCTGTGCCCGCACTGGCGATGCCCGGCGCCCGCGTGCAGCACCGCGTGGTTGGAGTCGTTGGTGTGCTGTACGGTGTGGCGTTCCCTGCTGGCGTGTGCTACTTGATTGCCCGCCACGTGGGCGCGAGCTTCACGAAGTACTGGCAGTTTTCGAGGAAGCCGCTGCACGAGCGCCTGCTGTACCCCGTCGGGTATTGGTACCCCGTAGCGCAGCAGCGGATGTACGGCGGCATGCTGACGAACATGAGGGGCAGCCACGTGTACTGGTGCGTGTTCCGGCTGTCGGTGCTGTGTGTGGTGGGCCTGATTGCGGCTGTGCACCCGCCCGTGGGAGGCTGCCACGTCCAGTACTTCTGCATGGCGGCGGTGCTGCTAGCGGGCGCGGGCGTGGTCGCCTTCACGAACATGATGCGCTCGGCCTTCCTGACGGTGATGCGCGCGGCGAGCTTTGTGCTCCTTGCGACGCTGTGCGTGATCAGCGCGGCCAACCACCTTGCGCCGAGCGACGGCGGTGCGAGGGCGTACGTGGTTATCGTGCTGCTGCTGACCACTGTGCTGCTTGCGGTCACTGTGTACAGCGTCGTTGTGTGGTACGCGGAGGACCGCCACTGGCAGGAGCTGCGCGAGCCGCGGCGTGGAGGGCTGGAGGCGCTGCTGCGCGATGACGAGGGTGAAGAGGACGCGCAGAAGCCCCACGAAGTAACGTCATCGTCGTCCGCCTCAGGCACCACCGCTGCGTCGTCGTACCGACCACCCGCACAGCTGCAGCTCATGGCTGCTGACACCCGCTCAGACGCCTTGAGTCTGCTCGACCGCGCATCCAGTGCGAGCTGCAGCATTAATTATGCTCTTCTGGACAGGTGAATATGCTCCGCTTGACGAAGAATTTAGCGCAGTTTCTGCTGGAGTTGGAAAGTGTCTGCCCAAACAGTGCCTCCACGTGGCGAGAATGTACGAGGCTCCTCATGGATGCGGTACAAAGTGGATGCTTTTGGCAATGTGTTTACTTCTTTATTAATTTATTGGACGCTTGGTTGATTAATTTGTTGTTTTTATTCTTGTTGATTTTGGAAAAAACGGATTATCGAGTTATTACGCTAGCCTAGGGCGGCTGTGTCACGGGTGTGTGTTGCACGCCCTTCGCTGCAGCGCCCTCTCCGGATCTCGGGGTTATTATTCAGATTTTTATTCAGTAATGAGGACGTGTTCCGCGATGGTGGCTGTTGTGCGTGTCACAGAATTTATTTGAGAAAACATTAGGGGTAAAAAAACGATAACGCCCTTTTTTGGCTTTCACTAAATAAATTTAGGACGTGTGCGTTGCTGGTCGATGAGGGAGGGCGTGGGGCCGCTGCTGCTGCGCAGAACATCCACCCATCGGACTCTGCAACGGCATTTTTTGCTGTTTTTTTTTGTGCATTGTTTCTATTTTGTCCATATGCCTGCAATGCCTCTCTCCTGTTCCCCGATGACTGTGTGGGAGGGCATGTCAGTCACTTTTCATGCTTCTGATGTTGTGTAGAAGGAACGAGAGGAGGAACGAAGAATTATGCGGAATGATGTATTAATTGCGTATATGTTGATGCATTTCTGTGGTGTATTTCATTATTTACTCCCTCCTTTTTCTTTTTCTTTTTACGTCGCTCCACACGTGTCTCAGTGTTTGCTTTATTACGGCCACACACGGGTAGTTTGTGTCGTGGATATATATATATATATTTGATGTCATTTCCAGTTAGACACTGACGTGGGCATTTTTTTTAGGCATCCACTCTCCACAGCATGCTGCCTGATATTTTGGAACCATTCCAGGTGTAACGCAGGCACCGCCGCCGTGGCACGCATGGGAATTAAGATGGAACGCGGAACAGAGAAAGATATTGCGCTGCACTTGTGTCTGCTGCATTAGTTCCGTTGGGGAGGTTTCAATGTAGAAGAAGAGAGGTAAACATTGCACGGTTCTGTGACTTGGAGTTATTACCTTTTTATTATTGTTCTTATTGTTGGTGTGATCTCTGGTTCCCACCCGCGCCTGCCCCGATTGCTTTCCGTTGAGTGGAGCTGCGCCATGGCCATCCTTTTTTTTTTGTTGCTTGCGGGAGGAAGAACACATTGCAAGTGACGAAACCACACGTCATGTATGCGGCGTCCAGGGAGGTACGTATTTGAGGTGGAGTGCACATATGTGGATGCCGTGTGAGACGAAACGTGGGCTGACTGATCAACCGTAACTCCCTTTCTGGAGAGTGTGCTCCCCTTTTTTTTGTTGTTGCCCTTTTGTTCCAGGGCACGGCGGGATTGAGGGCCACCGTCCCACGAAAGGTCCTGCACACATACATACTCCCATGCCACTGTCGCCCCCCGAATTTGGGTTTGAACCCAAATTACTGCTGCTTTCTGCATTGGCGCAATTATTTATTTATTAACTGACGCCATTCTGTCCGGCGTGCCACTTTGATTGGATTGTGTGGGATTGCTCGCCAACGCCATCGGAGAAAGCAGGCTGACTTTTTCACGTATTTAATTCCATCTTGGATGCACTTATTTTTTACTTTTACTGTTGATGTGCACTCAATTAGTGAGGAATCCGGAACTATGCATGCGTGGAATTATTTCTGCCATGTGAACTGCGGGCAACACCGATGGGTGCCACTTTTATTCCGCAGAGTTGTTGTGTCTCTTTGCAGGGTTGGCAGGGGAATTACATGCCTTCTGCTACTGCTGGTGTGTTTTTAAATGTCACTCCAAGCGAATAATGTGCTTCAGCGAGTGAGGGGGATTGTTGGGTTTGTGTGCACTCTGATTCTGTTTGCCACTTTGTGCGGGCACGCAAGAATTGAGGGGTGGGAAAATGGAGCGGGGCGATGCCTGGCTGCGTCTCGCCCATTCTTCGGTGCACGATTGTGTGCTGCACGTTGTTGTGCTGACTCTGCGATGCAACTGCGGTCTCCTGTGCGGCAATGGCGGTGGGTGGAGGAGAGTGTTGAGTTGCATTGGGACGGTGGGATCGTGCCTCCTTTATTTTTATTCTTTCGTGAGTGTGCACACTCATTACTAGTGTTATTGATGGGGCAAACAGACAGACAACGGGAATAAAATAAAATAAAATAAAAAAGTCGATAATGTGGCGGTGTTGTGGCCGATTGCACGTCTTGCTGCTCTGGGGGCGGTGGCCCTTGACTGTTCCACCGACAGGCGTAGCAGGGCGGTTGCATGGCGCACCGACCGCCGAGCCGTGCGAGTGCCACGCCCAACGCCATTGGGACTGCGGGAAGAAACAGCCGCGACTGTCCTTTGGAGCCAGCGGCACCTGCTGGCCGCAGTTGGGCGGTGCGAGTGGGCTGCTTCACCGCACGGGTGTTGTGATGGCACCTCGCCGTGGCATCCCCGGCGATGGTTCCGACGCTGCAACACACAGAGGAGTGGAGGAAACGCGGCAACCACAGTGGACCATGAGCAGCAACGTAAAGGACATACTGCTGGAGGGAAAGGAAAGCATCACCAACATGAGGCTGAATGATTTCCTTCGGAATTATTTTGGCGGCAGGGGCGTTGAGGAATTCAATGAGAACGTCTACATGAAGGACTTTTTAATTAGCCCCGATGAGTTCATTCAAGACGAAGGGTTATTGAGCACAATAAAGGCATCACCGCCATACCAAGAGCTGAGAAAAAAGTGTGATGAGTTTTACATGCTATTGGGGGCTTCAAACAAGCTTAAAAAGGAATATATTGTCACTCTCAGAGAATGGAGGGACTTTGAAAGAAAGGATACGGTCATTTCTCTTGCAAGGGCACAGATAAACACAGCCCACTCTTATGTAGTGAGAGAAGAGAGGCGGAAGGCAGAAGAAAGGGAAAGGCGAGAACGACAAGAACTGGGGATTGACGTTTCCACTAGGATTAAATATGCGGTGTTTAAAGGAAGGGTTCGCGTGGATAAAATGAAGCAGAATGATTTTCTTACGATGGAATTGGACGGCAGAGGCGTTGTGAACACCAATCGGGATGTCTTACTGGAAGAGTTTTTTAAGGACCCCAAGAAGTATATTTGCGATGCGGGAGTATTGAACGAAATACAGGCATCCCTGGCTCAGCCGGCCACCTCAACGTGGTGCCAGGGTCTAGTACTCTTTGCTAGAGAGGAAGCTAAGCGCCTGCTGTTCATGCTTCAAACCCGATGAGTAGTTGTTACTTAGTTTTACGGGCCGGAAGGGCAGATGTTGGAGCCATTCTATAATGGCTGCCCGCGGAGTAAGGTTATCCTTGCTGCTGAATTCCTTCGTACGCTTACCAGAGCTGCACAATTGAGGTGTAGTTACTACGACTGGTAAGAGCAGGAAAAAAAAAAAAAAAATACAGGCATCCGATCGTTATTTGAGTATGAGGCGAGCTGCAAAGGGTGAAGTGATCTTCGATGAGGATATACGCAAGCTTTGCGATAAGGGTGTCAACAACCTACCGGGGCAGTCATTAGCTGCTGCGGAGGTAAAAGCAACTGTTCATAACTCCACTAAACATTTCTTGGATGCGGCTGCCGAGGAGGCGAGGAACCCAACGACGACGAGCGCACCGGAGAAACTGGATGGATGCTACGAGTCTGTGCACAATGCGAGGTGGAGCCATGCGGTGGAACTTCCGGACGGCGTGGAGCGAAAGAAAACGAGGACGGGAATGGGGGTGCATGAAGGGAAGCCGGAACAGTCATGGACGTACAAGGCAGTTGACCGAACTGTCGAAAAGGATGACGCCGTGCAGCAATTCGGTGCAGCACCTCCCGTGTTGATGGTGCTCGCCTCGGAGAAGGGATGGCCGTACTCGTGGAATACGATACAGGATCTTCCTAAGGACGTTTTTGTAAACTGTGAGGTGGAGCGAGTGTGGCAGATCGTCAGGAATGATCTCACCGAGTGGTTCAGCACTGACGGTGAGCCCTACTTTACGCCTGGGCGACATGTGTTGATTGGGACGCCCGGTATCGGGAAGTCGATGGCTGCCGGCTCGTACTTCCTCTACCAGCTGCTGCACTGCGATGCCGAGAAACTCCATTTGGTTGTCCACTGTTTTGGTGGAAGCACGACGTACGAGTTTGACAAGAAAACAAAAAAGGTGTCAGCATACATGAGTAGTAAAATATCCAAGGACTTTTTGTACGATTTATGGCAGTGTAAGATGAAATGGTTTATTATCTACGATGTGACAGAGAAAGGAAAGCCGCCAGCGAAATATTTTTTGCTCTGTATTGCGTGAGGCATGATTGTGGTGTCATCGCCAAGCGTGTGCAACTATGATAAATGAGAGAAACAAAAAAGAGCGGCGCGAATCATCGTGAATTGCCCTGACGAGATGGATGTGAAGGCGATGTGTGCGTGGATGAAGCGTGACGAGACTGCGGAGAAAAAAACGGAATACTGGAAGATGGTCGAAGAACGCATGGATAAGGTGGGGCCGATTCCACGTTACATCTTTGATGCGAATAAGTTCATTGCACACTCTGCTGCCATTGAGGATGCCTTGGATGGGATCAATTCCCGGGATGGTGAAAAGCATTTTACGCATGGAGGAGCGAGACTGTGGGACTCTGAGGATCCGTCCCAAAATCTCGTGAGGGTTGTCCGAGCAAGAGGAGAAGTCGGTGCTGAGGTATTTCTGAACGCACCGATATCTTTTTGCCTCGGGCGTGGAATACAGCACTATTTTGGGAAACGTGATGAGTGATGGGTATTTAGTTCTGTTGCTAGTATTGGGGAAGAGGAATACTCTTTTGTCTGAGTGTATGAAAAGGGTTTGGATTGCGCGCATTAATGTTTGGTGGAGTTTGTCAGTGCATTAGTAGAGGAACTCAAGGAGCTGAGACCATTAGCACGCCGTAGAGGACAGTACGCAGTGCTGAAGGCAAATTCTGAAGGGCACCCCGCCGAGTCTTATGTGGATTGGTTGCAATGGAATACCATACAAATAATAATATAAAGTATTGGCTGCTGTGCATACCGGCGGGTGGACGGCTTTTTCTTCATGGAGTCAAATCCGAGGACGCTGGTTGGGCTGCGGATGGCTACGGCGGGTGAGCATCACACCACCGCCAGCACTGTGAGGCAGTTCAATGAGTGCCTGGCGGCTTATTTTGATGGTTGGGAGGAATTATCCCGAGACATGTCGTGGGAGATGATTTGTGTGCAGCACACAGACAGCACGCCGATGAATGACTGGCAGAGATGTGATGTCGTCAATCCCAATAGTGTGAGCGACGTTGAAAGCCGTGAAATAGCGGCGTTTTGGAGGGAAAAGGTGCGCCAGTACCAAGTGTCAATATCATCCGGAGAATTTGGAATAGACGAGGCTCTCCGAAGTGTGGAGGAACCACGGAAATAGTAAAACAAATTGGGGAAAGGGGCAATTTTGATTTGTGGTAAAGAAATATTGTGGGAGTTATATATTTTTGGATACTTTTTTGTGTGCATACGGTGCAGGTGCACCAGCACCAGGTGACAGTGTTACAAAAAGGTGTCAAAAATGACCAATGCTATCGAACATAACAGTGGCAGAAGAAATTAGGGAGGGAAAGGGGTTGTTTGGTTTCTGGTGAAAAACATTGGGCGATTTTTATATAGTATGTTAGTTGTGTGTGCATACGAGGCATAATTGGAGAATTGCCCCGGTATGAGGGAATCATTGTGGCTGGCGGTGTTACGGTGTTACTGCATTGCCCATTTTCTTCTATTGTGCTCTAAGACTCATCATCAACAGAAGCAGCTTTAAGGGATGAACGACGAATAATTTCTATTGAGGAATCAGTGCACTCCGTGTGACCGCATGGAGCGAGGCGCCGCGTCATGGGTGGATGAGGGTCCGCTTCCGCGTGTGGCACTTTGGGTGATTGCTCGCTTTTTGTGCGTTGTGTGTTGGCGGTGGGTTACTTGTCCTCTTCCATGGCGGACTGACGGCATTGGTATGGTGCGTGTGTGTGCGTGAGGGCTGGTGTGGAGTTGCCTGTCAGGGTGATGGCGTTGGTTGTGCTCTTCCCGGGACTGGCGTTTGTCTCGTGTCCCGCACTCCTCGTGGGTGCTCTCTTCTGCTCCCCACGGACGTGCCTGATGTGTTGCTGCTGTTGTACTCTTTTCCATTTCTTGCGCGCAAACACACACGCTAGGAAAGAAGGAAACAAGCGTTAATCGCTACTGTGAAATTTGAAGGCCCTGAAAGGACCAACAGCAAACACACACCGCCCACACACACATATTTATATGCTCTCACGTGCCTTGCTGCAGTGAAGGCACCCCGCACACACAACCGTCGCCGCGTGACCGGACCCAGCGGGAGGAGGAGGGAAGGAGGAGAGGGTGAGCCGCAGAGGCCCAACATGTCGCGGCGTTTGTTTACTTTTGCGGTGCTGCTCCTCCTCCTCGTCGTAACGATGATGTGCTGCGCCACCTGTGGAGCTGCGGCCGCATCGACGGGGGAGAATTAAGTGATTGCGCGGCTGCCGTGGGTGGTTTTTATTTTTGTTCCGGGACGAACGCATTTGGAACCGAAGGGTGGGACTGGTGCAAGTGGAAGGAGGGATTTGTTTGGATCGCTCGCTCTTGTGGGTGTCGGTGGAGTGACGGTTGCCTTTGATGGGGGTTGCACGATATTTAATGATAGCGATGGGGCACCGAGTGGGCTTTCTCATGCGGATATTCTGGCGGGTTCCACCTTTTTTGCGTGGAATTTGTCGTCTTTTTTTGGCGAGTTTGATAATGGCCGGAATACACACATCGTGTTGAGCACATCGAATGTAAAGGGTGGTGTAGGCTCCGCGTTCAATCCCACGACAATTGAGAGCGGCAATAGGGCGTTTCTTTCTGCGGGAAGCTAGCAAAAGTTTGGTGCGAATGGTGGGTTCAATTGGGCGTTGAGGGACCGTGATGTTCAACTGGTTGTGGGTGAATTCACGCAGCCCAATGACGGCAGACGGAGCGAGCTGATCCACTGGTGTGAACCCAAATTGCTGTGATCACAGATCATTCCCGAGACTCACGAACGCGGCGCGAATGGATTGATGGTTGCTGGTGGCTCAGGTGTTTTGAATGACACGCTTGTGTCCCCGTGATTGCGTATAATGAAGAAAATGACGATTTCTCCATGATCATCTGTTCGACGGACGGCGGCAGCAGCTGAGTGCTTTCAAAGGGCATTCTTCCTGCGGACTGCATTGACTTTCTCATTGCCGAGTGGGAGCTTGGACAACTTCTCGTGATTACTCGTTGTTATGGGAGCCGGTACTGCAGAGTGCACGAGTCACGTGACAAGGGGACAATGTGGGTGGAAGTACCCGGGGCAATTGCGGGCGTATGGGCCAATTCACAATCGGATCGTTGGGGCATGAGCTTGCGTGTGGGAGCCATTGTCACTGCGACCGTTGGAGGAAAGAGCGTCATGCTGTAGGCCCGGAAAGTGAGCTCCCCGTGGTGGGAGAGTGAGGTCCATGCGCTCTACCTTTGGGTAATGGAAAACAACCGCACGTTTTCATGTTGGACCGGCTTCTATGGACGCTGCTGCGAATAAGCCGATTGCCAACGTTCTGCTGTACTCGGATGGTGCGTTGTACCTTGTGGGAGCGAGGCACAATGAAGAGAAAAGCAGCCTGTTTCCTGTCCCCCTGACGGAGGAGCTGCAGATGATCACTTCCATCCTCCGCAATTGGGCGGACGTGGACGCTTCCTTCTCCGCGTCGCCCGTAAGTACGGTGGGTCTGGTTGGATATCTGTCTAACGCAGGCACTGCCAACACGTGTATCGACGAGTGCCGTTGCGTGATTGCAACGGTGACGAATGGCAAGAATGCCACAAATGGGCTTCAATTCGCAGGGCAACATTGCCCCGTGAACCGTTGGGAGGATAATAATCACTGTGGCTTTGTGAATTACGACTTCGCTCTTGTGGCGACGGTGGCTATTCGCGAGACACACGCAGGCGTCAAGAGTATCCCTTTGATTGGCGTGAAGGAAGCAGGTTGCACTGTGCACTTTTGGCTGTCGCACAGCCATGAAAGGAGTTGGGGGGTGATGTTCAACGCAAACAAACACACCGACTTTTTGGAGTTGAACAAACAATAACGAGTGGAGCTCACGCTGCAGGACCGGCAACAAGGCCTTCGTATAGATCAATGGTGAGTGTGTGTGTGGGATGCTGAAACGACATCACCATCGGGAAAGGGGCCACGCGCGAATTCACACTTTTACATTGGAGGGGATGGAAGCAGTGCAAGCGACACCGGGAGCCAAAACAAGTAATTGACAGTGACGAGTGTCTTCTTGTGCAACCGCATATTGACCAGGGAAGAAGCCGCAAAAGTTGTTGCCAGCAGCCTTGCTCTTCCAGAGTCTCTTTCTGGGGAAATGCTTGAAGGGCCTGATGATCCAGCGGGAACTGGCAGTGGCTCCAAAGATGGAAACGCCTCTCAGCTCACGAACAACACTTTTTTGGAGAAGGGCTCTAGTGGCTACGGCACGGTGCGTGTGTGTGTGTGTGTGTGCCTCGGATCTTGTTGGTTCTCTTTCTGGGGCTCTGGGCATTGCAGCTCTCGGCTGTGTGAGACGGTGGGAGTGGAGTCGCGGCTCTCCGTGGAAAAGGGTGTGCAGCTCCTCAGGAAGACTCAATGCACTCCGTTGAGGACTTTTAAAAAATCCCTTTTGTTTTTATCTCTGGATATAATGTGCTCCTGGTGCTTTGTTGGAGGGATCAGAACCCCTGCCTTTTTACTATTTTTTTAATTTATTTTTCGTTTGTCGCTAGCTGCACACTCTCATGAGCGACGTGTTTCCCCCTGTTTTATTTGCTTTTTTTGCACCGCACGCGGTGCCGGCCTCATTGCTGTGCAGTCCCGCGGACTGTACAAAACGAGGGGTGGAGGAAGAGGCCGAGTGCCTCATGAAATGTGAGGGATTTTGTGTGGACACGTGGAACACTGCGATCTTTTTTTTCTTTCTGTAAGAAACACATGGAGATGCACAATTCCTGCTGCGCTGAGGGATACACGAAATGAAAGTCCACTGAGGTGATTTCTTTATTATTATTATTTATTATTATTTATTATTATTTATTTATCTATTTATTTCTGCTGAACCCACGCCTTTTTTCTTGTTTTCCTGTATTTGGCAATTCGCTGCGGCTTGTTTTATTATTTGCTGTGTTGAATGCCACTATGTGTCTTTGTGTCCCATTGGGTGTCCCACTGCTAGCTGTGCAGTTGACACACCCTCATCACTTTTTCTTTTCTGCTAGAGGCATCGATAGTCCGCGACGATGATTGTTTGTGTTCCCCATTGCGATGGTACGAGGGTGACTGGGCGCCCTGATGAGTGCAGTCGGAAGGGAGCGGATGGTGTGCGCCGTGCCTCACTGTGAGTGTGGGGCGCCATTCACCACGACCTGCTGTGAGGCGTAACGCTATTCCTTCGGGGCAGGGGTAAGTAAAGGACTGTGGTGGAATTGGATGCGCCTCGTTCCTCTTGTTGCGGCCGTGGGTGTGCTGTTCGCATTGCCCTTTTGCGGTACGATGTGGATGGCGGTGCTTCTGCGTGTGCCTTCTTGAATGCACTGTGCGGCGGGCTTCTCTTCTTCATGTCCTTGCCCTTTTGTGAGTGGGGGTGAGTGTGGGTGGCTGTCGACCTGCCCCGAGCATTGGGGTCCTCCACACACGTGTGGCTCATCTTGGCAGCCTCTCGCAGCGTCCACGCCTCGTGACAGGGAAAGAGGGAAGAGTGACGTGTTTCCTCCTGCTATAGACCTATCAACTTTTGAGGAGTTGGAGTGAAACTAAAGGGGACAAGCGTGTGTGTCTTCACCTTCTTGCGGGAGGACGCGCAGAGGTTGTTTTTCTTTTGTTAATTTGTTTGGTCACTGTGTCTGTGTTGACGTTATTTGTTTTTTTTTTTTCTCCAGAGTCATTCATTGTGCGATTTTCGCGTGTTTGGTGTCCAACGTTTTCAGCGCCGCCAAATGGGGTGTTGCGCAGGATCGGAATACATGGATGTTCAAGAGCATTGTATCGCTTGCCCGTAATAACACACACGCACACAGTTTCAGTGAGTCTGACACGCCGCGTTCTTCAGAACTGTCGAATTCACCTGTGGGACATCACTTCATTTGCGGCGTCGGGAAAGTGAAGTAAATGGAGAGATATGCCGAGAACGCAATGCTTCTCCATAATACCGCGGGCTGGCGGCGACAAGGATCAGAGAGCTTCTACTTAACATTGAGAAGAGGGCAGCGCTCTGATGATCAGGTTTTGCTCTTTAGGAACTCCTAATGTAGTGTACACCGTGTGGGCCTTTTTGCTGCGGATATGCAGAAGGGTGATGTGGGGTGGAATTATTGTTGAAGGCAACATGGACACCGCATGGCCTTTATTGGAGGGATGCGTGGTGTTATTCCGTGTTTCCTTGCCTGCGTTGTCGCACTCATGCTGTGTGTGCGGATGGCCACAGTAGTGGAGCTGAATACGGTTCAATGTGTGTTTGCTCACGGGGACTGCGCGACACATGTTTTTTGTTGGGCTTCCCAATGGAGGGGCGCATCGCCGTTGCGTGATTCCCGCGGCAGTCCATTACCCTGCGACTGTGCGTGCCGCCGTCCGCTGCGCCACTGCAAGCCTTCACCTTTGTGAGAAATGGGGAGCGTGACTGCTGTGGCGGTGGTCGAATTTTCCCGAATTGGTGCTTTTGGTGATCCCACTTAGAGCGCCGAGCAGCGAGGGGCTACACACGCCCAGGAGGTGGGAGTGTCAGCTGCAACCGCACTTGCGATTTGTAGTTGGGATGTGACATGTTTCTTTGGTATTTTTGTTTTTGGTGATATGCGGGGCAGCGGTGTGTTTGCGTGTGCGGGCTGCTCATGGCTGCCGGTGTTGTCTTTCCTGCTGTTCTCCCGCTCCACTCCTTTGCGTGCGACGGACCAAACGTTTTTACTGGCGTGTGGTGGGGTCGCGTTCTTGTTTGGAAAAAAAGCCTTTCGCAGGCATAATGAGACTGCCGTCCGTGCCACACGAGGCAGCGGGGTATTTCCTGGGATTTATTGGCGGGGTGGCACCGCACTCATGCGGTGTGGTAGGTTTGTATTCCGCAATGCACGGTGATGGGGATGTGCGGTGACAACTTCCTCCAGTGGAGCGGCACGAGCAGCACGGGGAGCGGAACGGAGGAGTGGTGGCTGCGTGCTTCCAAGTGATACGTGAATGGCGAGTGCAATATGAAAGGCAGCGTCACGGCTCTCTGTTGCCATGCACACCACAAATATTTTCCATAAAGCATGCAAATTGCACTCTTTTCTGTTGTATGGGAGCTTTTCATGATGCATCGCTGTTGCGGTGTGTATGATTTGTGCTCCCTGCATGTGGCCGTTGCTGCACCGAATTTACTTTTTATTTTGTGTGCTTCTTTCAGGGTTCATGTGCCCACGTCCTTTTGCCGAGTGTGTGTGGTGACGGCGGTGCCACAGGGGCGCGGAACTGTATCGAGCGGGATGCGTGGGCGAACCCTCCGCGCTCACCACGTTGTTATTATTGTTTGTTTCTCACCAACACTGTGCTGGGTGAATGGCATCCACTTGCCGTCGTTGCGGTGGTCCTCGTGCATGTGGTGTGCATCCCACACCGTGTGGATGACTCTCGTGCTGAGGCTGTCAGTCATGCCTGTGCCTATTGTCTCTTACTCTTATTCCTTTTTTTGATTAGTGTTCAGTGTTTGGCTTTAACTCAATCCAACTACGAAAACAGGTATATAATCGATTCTCACGCGGAAGAGAATAATAAATAGTCTTCTCTCAGGCGCGGAATTCAACGAAGGTGGCTGAAGGATGTACGTGCTGGAGGGATTCTACGAGTCTGTGTACAATGCGAGGTGGAGCCATGTCGTGGAAGTTACTGACGGCGAGGGGACGGGAATGGAGGTGAAGGAGGGGAAACCACCGCAGTCATGGACTTACAGGGCAGTTGGCGGATCCCTCGAAAAGGATGACGGTGTGCAGCAATCCGGTGCAGAGCGTCTCAGGCTGATGGTGCTCACCTCGGACAAGGAATGGCCGTACTCGTGGGAACGGGGGGTGGGTGAATTTATTCATGACTGCTATTTGAACTGTGAGGTGGAGCGAGTGTGGCAGATAGTCAAGCGCGATCTAACCAAGTGGTTCAGCACTTGCGGTAAGATCAAACCTTCGCCTCATCCGTGTGTGTTGATTGGGACGCCCGGGATCGGGAAGTCGATGAATGCCGGTTCGTACCTCCTCTACCAGCTGCTGCACTACGATGCGGAGAAACTCCAAATGGTTGCGTACTTTATTGCGGATCGAACATTTCTGTTTGACAAGACCGCCAAAACGGTGTCACTGTACACGAGTGAGGCCAGTATTCTGAGTATTTTGGGCAGTTTCTCTCGGCGTGGGGTGAAAGGGTATATTATCTACGACGTGGCAATGAGGGGTCATGAACCGTCTACTAGTTTGCCTTGCAAGGGATGGGGCATGATTGTGGTGACACCACCAGACAAAAACAACTACGAATCGTGGGCAATGCAAATGGGAGCCGTACAAATCATAATTAATTGCCCCGAAGAAAACGATGTGAAGGCAATGTGCATGTGGAAGAAGCACAATGGGCAGCTTGAGGAGGAAGAAGCGAAGGAAGAAGCGGAGGAAGAAGCGGAGGGAGAAGCGGAGGAAGAAGCGGAGGAAGAAGCGGAGGAAGAAACAGAGGAAGAAACAGAGGAAGAAACAGAGGAAGAAACAGAGGAAGAAACAGAGGAAGAAGAGGAGGAAGAAGCGGAGGAAGAAGAGGACTACTGGAAAAAGGTGAAAGATCGCATGAATAAAGTGGGGCCGATTCTCCGCTTCATCTTTAATGAAAAAAAGTCTGAGGCTCGCTTTATCGCGTGTGAAGATGCCGTGAATAATATCACTCCTTCGATGCTACAGTATGACGCTGGTATTGGAACTGACAACTTGTATGACGGCAATCATGTGTCTCACAAGCTTGTGAAGGTTGTCCGAGTACGACAAGAAGACAACATTGAATCGCCTTTGAATGTACTGATATCCCCCTACCTCGAACGTAAAACATTGGCCAAGATGAAAAGAGAAATGAAGCAGACGGATTTTATTTTTCTCTTGTTGAGTATTTGGGATTATATCTTACCATATCTTATTGAAAAGTATGCCGTATCCGCATTTTTGAATGAGGAGTTCCTACGTGCGATAAGACTTAAAATTGAGGAACTGAAGCCAAGGGGACGACCTAGGTCACACAGCTGTGCGCTGGTAAAGTATTCGTACGAAAGCTTCACCAGGAAAGAGTTTTTACAAGTACCAGACAACCCTTCTAATCGGATCGCCATAGAGTACAGTGTGCTGTATCAACCGAAGGTCAAAAACTTTCCGTTGGTAAACGGCTTTTTCTTTGTGGACTCAAATCCAATGACGCTGGTTGGGCTGCAGATCACTACGGCGGGTGAGCATCACACCAAAACCAGCACTGTGAGGCAGTTCACGGAGTATCTGGCGGCATATTTTAATGATTGGGAGGAATTGTCCCGAGAAATGTCGTGGGAGATTATTTATGTGCAGCACAAAGACAACAAGCCGCTAACTGGCTGGCAGAGATGTGATCTTGTCAATTCCGATAATTTGAGCGACGATGAAAAAAGGATTGCGGCGTTCTGGAAGGAAAAGGTGCATCAGTACCGAGCAGCAGTATCATCCGCTGACGCCAGAAGAAAGAAAGCTCTCCGGGGGTGAGGAAAAACGAAATAGGAGAACGAATTAGGGAATGAAAGGGGTAGTTTTTGATTTCTGGTAAAAAAAAAAATTGTGGGATTTATATATTTTTGGATAATTGTGCGTGCATACAGTGCAGGTGCACCAGCGCCAGGCGACAGTATATCGCACAGATTTCAGAGATGACCAACGCTATCGACAATACCATAACAAAAAAAAAAAAAAAAAAAAAACAGTATGGGGAATGATGAGGGAAGCTTGTTTTTTGCTCAAAAACATTAAGGGACTTTTATGGGCTTTAATAATTGCGTTTTTATAAAAGATATAAACGGAGAATTGCTCTATTGTGGGAGAATTATTGTAACCGTTGCTTTCGCAGTTTTCCTACATTTTCCATTTTCCATTTTCATTTTTAATTTTATGGGGCCGATCATTAAAAAGAAGCTTCTTCAAGTGATGAAAAACGGACAAGTTCTATTGTGGAAACAGCGCGCTCTAGGTGGATGAGGATCCGTTTCCGCGTGTGTCTCTTTGGGTGATTGCTAGCTCCGTGTGCGTTGTGTGCCGGCAGCGGGCTGTGGCCGTATCCCGTTGGCCGTGGGACTGAAGTGGAAGCAGTGGCGGCGTGTGCGTTTGTTGAGGCCGTCTTGCAGTTTACGCACACGGTGAGGCACAGCTGCTGTGAAAGGCCGCATCTTCTTATTATGGACTTATTGCCATTGCGCGGTGTGTTTGACAATGTTTTTCGTTATGTGCATGACTGCTGGATGTTTTACCGGAGCGTAGGGCGCGACCATCTGCCATGGCGACAATTTGTATGGTTGAGCGCGTGTGCGGGTTAGGGTTAGGGTTAGGGTTAGGGTTAGGGTTAGGGTTAGGGTTAGGGTTAGGGTTAGGGTTAGGGTTAGGGTTAGGGTTAGGGTTAGGGTTAGGGTTAGGGTTAGGGTTAGGGTTAGGGTTAGGGTTAGGGTTAGGGTTAGGGTTAGGGTTAGGGTTAGGGTTAGGGTTAGGGTTAGGGTTAGGGTTAGGGTTAGGGTTAGGGTTAGGGTTAGGGTTAGGGTTAGGGTTAGGGTTAGGGTTAGGGTTAGGGTTAGGGTTAGGGTTAGGGTTAGGGTTAGGGTTAGGGTTAGGGTTAGGGTTAGGGTTAGGGTTAGGGTTAGGGTTAGGGTTAGGGTTAGGGTTAGGGTTAGGGTTAGGGTTAGGGTTAGGGTTAGGGTTAGGGTTAGGGTTAGGGTTAGGGTTAGGGTTAGGGTTAGGGTTAGGGTTAGGGTTAGGGTTAGGGTTAGGGTTAGGGTTAGGGTTAGGGTTAGGGTTAGGGTTAGGGTTAGGGTTAGGGTTAGGGTTAGGGTTAGGGTTAGGGTTAGGGTTAGGGTTAGGGTTAGGGTTAGGGTTAGGGT